>NC_046658.1:139438893-139471794 GCF_010883055.1 Belonocnema kinseyi | reverse complement strand
AATCAAATTATCTTAAATTAAAATTTTACAAAACGCAGTCATGGAGTGCTGAATTTTACTCGAGGTGTCTAATTTCAGTATAATTCTTAAAATTTTTAATCTACTACTGGATAATTGTGATGGTGCCGAACTGCAACATCACACGATATGCCCTTTATATGCCTTATGATCTAGCACTTTGTTCGTACCCATCCAAATTGGACCCGCGTAATCCTATCCAGACTCTGTAAATGTTCCAACTATTGGAATGACTCTGAAGGTGGCCAATGGGCGCATGACCTGATTACCCGCATTTTCCAGCTTAACAACCCGAGAGGATCCAATACTTTCTTTTCGAATAGTACAATCTTAGTTAAATTCCTCCATTTAACATGAACTGATTTTCATTTCTGGCGATCAAAGTCGTCAAGAGCGAATCTTTAGGTAAGATGTGAGGAGATCTTTCCTCATAGTCAAACACAGCATAAGTCATTCGACCTTCCAGTCCCAGAGTCAGAGTTCAAAAACAGTAACAGTTTAAATAATGGACTCGATTTTGAGACCGGCATTTTTCATTGTATCTTTGATAAGATCTTCTGAGAAAGCTTGATGCTGAACGCGTCCCATCAGCCCTTTTTGTGCCATTTAAAGATAGGTCGTGGTCCTATAGCCAGACCGTAATGAGGATATAAAGACGATATTGATGGTTGTTCACGGACAATCGAGTATTGACATACTGCTTTACTAACGTCTGCCAGGCGCTTTCAAAATTGTTTTTATTAGGCGAAAGGCTGGCTATCAAATGAGTGCGTTTACCAATCATACTCAGTTTAAGGTAATGCAGCTTCTCAACCGTTGGCAATTCTGTGTCTTTTGCACTATTGAGTCAAACAGGTCGCTGAATGCAGACCACTACGTTTACACGTCTCATAAATTTGGTAGCTTCCATCGAGGAAAGGATTTCTGTTGTTGGGTTGAAGTTCCGGAATAAGTTGCGGCGGTGTTTCGAGGTAAGAAGTCACTTTGTTGATATGTTATCGCTACAGGTGCTACAAGCGTACTAAGGTGTACCTACTCTCTCCTCGGGAGAGCAAGCAAGTCGAGAGGGAAGGTAGGAGAAGAAATGGCCGAGAGGGCATGGCGGGACCGTAACTGTCGGCGGGCCACCTGCGAGCAGCTGAATTTAACATCCCGCCCGCCTCGTTCCTTGAACGAGGTAAACTAGCTTTTGGAAAGCTCAAAGGTTCATTCGGAAATCGTGAGCTGCATATAGAGATTGATGCCGCTTTGGAAAACCAGATGTACTATCTCATCTGGAAAAAATCGTGTGACAACTAACAACGTCACCTTTCAGAAAGGTGTCTTTCATGGCGACACCATGAGCCCACTCCTCTTTTGCCTCACAATATTGCAACTACTTCTAGCACTTCGCCAATCCGACGGGTACTTTTACGACAAACCTGCAGATCCAATGTACAAGGTCACTCATGTATTTTACATGGACGATATTGAGATCTATACTAAAAAGCAAGAGCAACTACATCTAGCTCTAGGGATTGTGAAACGATATACTAAGGAAACAGAAATAAAATTTGGGTTAGACAAATGCTCCAAGGTATATTTAAAGCAAGGAAAACTTAAAGGCTAGAGAGCCGCATTTAGGAAGTTACATCTATAGAGGATACTCTCCAAGACAGACACAAACGTCTCATCCGGCAGATTTTGTTTTCCGAACTGTCGTACTCTATCCATTTAGAATGGTTCCATGGACGAAGAACGAGCTCAGATCCCTTGAAATCGGGATACGAAAGGTTATGCACATGAATAGAAGCATGCATCTTAAGTCTTCTGTTCCGCGACTCTACATGTCGCGCCGTCAAAGAGGTCGCGGCATATTGAATTTTGAATATCTTCACAACAGGATTATTCTGGGTACAGCACATAGAGTCGCAAATGGAAGAGACCCTCTTCTTAAAATGGTCACGAAGCACAAAGTAGTAGTCAAAGGAGCGTTACTGTACAAAGCAGCGGGGGAGGCTGCTGAAACACTCGGAATTAACTTCAGTATTAGGGGTGAGAAAAATCCATCAAATCTTATCTATCTCGAGTACTCACTCCTGAGAGCCCGGATTAAAAAAGCACAAGAGAAAAACTTCCATAAAAAGCTTCTCAATAAGAGGATGCACGGCATCTTCCACAAAAATGTGGAGGATCAGTCAATGTCGTGTAAGCTAACTTTTGCTTTCCTTAAATAACTTGGATTGAAGTCTGGCACGGATGGTTTCATTTTGAAATGTCAAGACAGTGTGCCTGACATCGTTCTTCTTGGCTTCCAGAAGCGAATTTTCGGCACCAGCTGACAAAAACATCATAGTCAAGGAGAATGAAAAGAAAGAGAGGAGTTGTGATGATTATACCCGGAATATTCTGTTAAACAATTCGTCCGTATCATCGGCGCTCTTGGAGATGCCAAACTTTCACTGGTTAGTAGACTGAAGAGCAGCCCTGCGTGCCAACAATATGCTAAAATTCTTGCGGGAAAAATGCAAAAGGCTGTCGTTCTTGAGTCGCTCCGTGTCCTCATCCCCGTGATTTCACTGGGATGGGGTCCAGTTTTTCAGATTTTTTAGAACAATTTTATCACCGCACTACAAAAAACTTGTGCATGCGGTTCTAAACGATCGAACGCACAGAGTACCGAATAATAGTAATAATAGTAATAGTAGCAAATAATAAATAAATAACAGCAATAATAATTTTTGCGAAATCAAGTTGCCCACCAATGGAAAAATATATGTACGCGAAGCGCTTCTTCGACCAATGTATGAACAAACCCCAGGCGAAGAGGATAGAGCCACATGAAGGCCAGATTCCCCTTAAACCCCAAGTCTTGACTGAAATGGGTACCTTCCTTCGTAAGCATATCTCGGAGGAGTCTAACTTCTAGACCATCAATTGCTCAGTTTATAGTGCGGTGAGAACTTTGATTCAAATCTAAAGCTTTGGTTGACTGTAAATCAAAAGAATAAACTAAAGCTTGCATCAACTAAACAAAAAAATTGAATTGGCAAGACATTATGCCTCCCGTGTTAAGTGTGTGATTGACTACATAACATCTGATAGACCGTTCACATAAAAGATTCAAGAGTTTCCTCAAGAACTGAGGATCTACAGTCATACACTAAACAACTAAACGCTTCTATCAATCAAGTTGCATACTGTTCACGAAATACGGGTTTATCTGACGTAAGAAGCAGAACACAGAAGAGGTAGGGATGCGTCAGTAAGAATCAACAGTTTATCGCTCGCACATGGCGCCTCTTCAGCGATCTCCTTGTTTTTGTTAAACATAAAAGATCCTGAAAACACTTGAATTCAAAAAATACGAACCATCTCATCCGCTTTAAGGAGTTTTGTGACAACGTAATAACATATGAGGAGGTATATATACCAATAACTGCCGAAAAGGTGAAAAAATCAATTGGCACAAATTTTCCACTGCAGGACCAAATTCTTCTTCAACGATGCAGCAGCCTATCGGCGCGTCCTGTCAAGGGCCTGGACTGACTACTAGAATGCTTTCGATCCAACCTCTCATAGACTTATCATCTGTCTGTTGGTACGCTCAAAGGTTCATTTTAAAATAGTGAGACTTATAGAGAGATTGATATAGCTTTCCCGAGGATTCTAAACTTGTGGATATAAGTGTTGTATTACACATTTTGACCCTGTAGAGAACTAAAAAAATCTTAGCGTGCCTTAAAGTCGCATTCAAGGTGAAGGAGACTCTTCGAAACATATACAAGCAGATCCTTCCACAGATTTAGTCTTCAAATCTATCGGCGTTGAATAAGGTATCTGCGTCTAACAAGCTTGCGACCACGGTTCTACTCAACTCGTTTGGTGTGGTTCACTAGGCGAAGAATGAGCTTACGGCTCTTGACATTGCCACGGACGCGAACTTATGGATTTTCAATTTTATTTATAACCGAGTTATTCTGAGTACAGCTTATATCATTGCAAATGGCAGCGATCTTCTGCTAAAAATGTTCAGGAAACATCAGATGATTCTTAAGGAAGGGTTAGTTTACAAAAACTCTAATAGTGATTCATTTGAGCGACGCGATCCGAGAAACGACCGACAATATTTTATGTATCGCCTTGAAAACAACCGAAAATCTTGTTTCCAAAATTTTAGATATTGCTATAATTAATTGAATATGAGTAGAAAATTAGATGATATAGGTAGGAAGCGTTTTCTCAAGGGTAAAGGTATATACACAAATTTTATACTGGTGTTCAAAACTCAGCAGATAGAAATTACTTTGTCGTCTACAATGATTCCTAAAATATGCCTAAAAAGATTGGTTAATTTTACTTCAGATTGCGAGATGTGAAAATTTCACGTATAGTGACCAAGTTTGTGAACGTATTTTTCTCCTATATTAGGATTTTTTATTTAAAGTTTTGCTCCACCATCCTGTAGCATATATACAGTAATTGTTATGATATAGCGTTAAAAATTATTATAATGAGATTGCGTATTGTACGATTCCGCTTTTAAGCAAGCTATTTATTTAGAGAATATAATGGCAGAGTTCTATAAATGTATTGCGTGAACCAAAAATAATATTTGTTGCTTAATTTTTTTCGACGTTTGTCGAAATAAATATAATGTTCAAAAAACTTAAATAAATAATATAATTTGAATATAAAAATCCACATTTTAATTTTTTTATAAAATGGTAACTTCCGGCCTTTAAAAGACTGCTGGTTTGAGACCTTTGTCCGTTACGAAAACACTCTACGTAATCAAAAGTTAATTTCAGATAGTCGAAAGGGCGTTCCATGATTTTGTCGACACAGTTATTGATTTATTTATATAATTATTTTTTTAAGTAGTCAAATTGCTGTGTCAAACTTGTTAATTAGCTCCTGTGAAAAATGCGATTAATAGATAACCAATAGGTCGCCTATTTTTAGAAAAAAAATATCTTCGATAGTAACTGTCAGTTTTATCACGTTGCTTCACGCTGCGCAGCATCACGACATAGTCCTGATGTTGAGGTTTTGATGCTTTTCAATTTATGACAAGATCAGAACCAGAACCATGCAGGAATTGAAAGTCGGGCGTACCAGATTTATCTCCAATCTGAAATATTATATAAACTGTGATATCAGTTTAAACGAAATTAGTAAATAAAATTTTATGTTGAACAATGACGATAATGAAATCTAAATATCTCAGAAGAGAAATCTGCGCGTCTGCTATCTATGAAATAATGACTATAGAATACATTTATTATGCACAATTTATATACTTTAATCAGTTTTGGTCTAAGTAAAAAATATAAGAAGAAAATTGCTCATAATCTCGTTATTTTTTTGGCAGTTATCCTCAATTCCATTGGGAAATATAATAATATAATCTCTATTGATACAGAATTCGTAGGAGTTTAAAAACACGAATTCTATAAACTAAAAATTTGTTCACTGTAGTTGAGTGAATATTGTTTTAGGCAAAAGAAACATTCCTGGACTCAAAGAGACAATTTCTTTGATGATGTTTCTCGAATGCAAAACAATATTCTTTGGAATAAATGTGAAAATTGTTCAGTTAAAGAAATTATGTCTTGGGAGCTGAGAACCCACTTTCTTTAAATTGGGGTTTCACACTATAAGATGTATTTCCTCATTAGAATGAAATCGAATGATAAAATAATTAAGGTTTCTTTCAGTGAAAGAAATTTTTTCCTGATAATTAATTATTCATACAATTGAACACAGGAGATCATACCTCGTGTTTGTTAAAGCTGAAAAGCATTTACCAAAAGTTAATTTATAATCATCAAAGTACAATTTATTATATAACGCATGAAGTGTATCATATAAGCCCACGAGGCGCAAGATTATTTATGAGTTACAGAGTTAATAATATTTTTTATTAATACAGTACTTAGTGTTTCCTCTGATTAGAAAAGATGAAGATTGTTAATACTCTTGTGTTCTCTTTGGTGGTTATTCTCCATTCTATGGGTGAATATAATAATATAATATTTTTTTATTTTAAAGCTTGTTTTTTAAGCTACTAACAGGGGGTGCATCCATCATGAGGTATTGCGTAATAACACACATAAATTTCTTCCACCCGCTCACGGTATTTTGAAAAGGGAGTGGCCTGAATTATTTCTGTAAACAATCACAGGTATTTCTTCTCGCCCCATGAGATCTTGAAAAGGACTAGGAAGCGAATTAAATTATATCTGGGACTAGATCTTGGGCTGTCTTCCTCCCCACTTTCTAGAGACATTAGAAAGGGTTACAAATGTGAATCCTTCAATAAAAATGTTTAGAATTTTTCAGTATTTTATATTAATCAATGTTCAGTTATCGGTAAGAAAGGTTTCAATAGGCTATCTAAATAAATATTTTATCTGAAATATTTTTCTTTTGTATTTACATACATCAAATGAACCCTACTAAAGACACTAAGGACAGTAAAAACTTCTTTTTAAAATTAGCCCAAAGACCTTCAAAAATATTTACTGCTTCTTGAATTATCATAACAAATTTAGTGCATTCGCAAGACGAGAATTGTCAGTGCACGGGAAATAAAGACAAAAGGATACAGCGGCCGCTCAACTAAGCTATTTTTTTCTTGCGAATAGCTCTACATTTTTTTAAATAATTTAAGAAGTAGTGAACATTTTTACCATGTTTGTGCTCATCTTGTTGAAGATATATTAAGATTTCTAACGCTGTCTCTTCTATCTAAATTTAAGATAAAGGAAACCTTGTTCATGATATACTAACATACGATTATCTACTTTCATCGAAATTCAATTCTCTGTTTCTTGTTGCAGATTTAAGTTCACAGTTCGAATGCTTACCAAATGGCGAACCTATTCCTGGTGTTCCACGTTCCACAACATCTGATTCTCCTGACATACAATCACCGGAAAGGGCTCTTCTTCCTGGCGAGCCTTCCTTTCGTTTCAGGTCTAGGTCTCCACCTCCCATGCACCCACCTTCTCTTATCCTTAGATATGAACTTCACAACCTTAGATTCCTGCGGCTTATTTCCAACAGAAATCCGCACCGAATATTCGAAATTCGAAAATACACTTTTCCTACCGATAAACCGATTCACGTAAAAGGGAAATATTCTGTCCTAGACCCCATGCCAACCAAAGAACAAATAGTATTAACAACATCCACTGGTGATGTCCTTGCAATAATAGTGGGTAATAGACGTCTTCAAGGAATATACATAAAAAAATATTCTGTAGTTCGGGCGAAAATAAACATGTACAGCGGCGAGATTAAAGATATGACCACAGAAGAAATGGAGGAATCTCCCTTAGGAACCAGTAACCCAATCTCGAAGAATTTTAGACTAGTAAGGTTAAGCGACATTTAACCAGCCCTTTGATTCCATTGTTCTTTAATGGAACACTAAAATATAAAATTTATATGATCGAAAGCAGGCAAAATTTTTTACAAGAAACTGGTAATTACATTAAAGATCCAATGTTTTATACTTCGGAAGGCTTCAACTTTTCATTAGTGACCCAGTTTTTTCAGAAAAAGATAAAAAAATAGCTTTTTATTCTCTTCAGAAAGAATGTAAGAAGGCAAATTCTTAATATAGCATTATAATTTTTTACCTATGTAATTTTTTCCAATTATTTAGAGACAACCCTGCAGTATATATGAAAAAATTCCTTAACTTGTAATAGGTTTAGTCTGCAACAAAAAAGAAACAATATTCAAATTGAAATAACGTCTGTATTTTCAGTTAACTATTGCCACAATAAACAAAAGCAGTTAAATTTAAAATTTAATTGTAGAAGTTATTCAAAAAAACATGTATACCAACACTTGCAAGAACCAGCAAATACAATTGATTGCGCCTCTCCAACGTGTCTAAGTTTTAAAAAACATTTGAAACGAAAAATTCCTTTAAAATTCATATTACCAGATGGCATGCGGGTGAGATTGAAGACAATGCGACTTTGCGTCCAGAAAGTAAGCACAGATTTTTCAAAAATCACTGGAAGCACTGTAAAAATTGTATAAATAAGGCGAAAACTTTCTCAGAGAAACGTCACCTTATGGCAGATTTGCACACATTTCTGAGTCTCTTAATTATAATTCACAATGCTATCAAAGACACTCGATGAAGAACAGGCAATGTGTCGTTTCAGTAACAGATAATTTTTTTAAGTGAGATATAGGCTTAGTTTCTTTCGAAGTTACACAAGTCACGCCAGTCTACATTTCGTGGGCAATTATGAAGAGATTGTAGAGAACACGGAAGTTGGCTAATGATATTTCCATTTTTTCGCATTCTGCTTCATCATCCCCCGATTCACTGCCAGCGTATATGTGGCCTGCCGCAAGGAAAGGGGTCATAGGGTTAACAGGCGAATTTTTCAGTAGAAGCGATTGAGGAAACGGTCGAACGCAGACACTTAGAAAGAGGGGACAATCTTCGGAATCCATCCCCTCCACTTGCGACTGCACTTTTTCGCTCGGCGATCAGCGATTCAGGGCCAGTCCACAATAAGAGTCGTGAACGTCGACGTTTGAACGCATATACGTATCTGACGTCAAACGCACGTTGTTGTCAACATTCGCTCAGCAGACTGTCGTTTCGGGTTCCGTCGTTTCTTATTTATCGTGAGCGCCGTTCGGCATTCCAGCTGGATCGATGGATAGAGGCAACCTAACCTTATATTATATTATGACAGGTGTTTAATCTTTCACCGATTTCTTGTCAAATAAGCGGATTTTTTAATTAATTTTAGTGACAGATTTTCAGTTCCGGGGAATATAACCATGGAATGTGAATTAAATGTAATCATCATTTACTATGAATTCCTTCACATTCTTCGTCTATATGGTTTATATTTATCGTGGCGGAACATTCGAAATTGTCGCCGGTGGTGGGTGAAACCGCACCTCTTGGACCACGTACGTGATTTGTTTAAGGCATATAATACCCTTTCTTATTATGAAAATCATGACCACGAAGAATTTTGCGGCATGACAAAAATTATTCCAGATCAGTTTGAGGCATTACACAATATAGTTGGAAATAGATTGCAAAAAACCAGTCTTAGAAAACCATTACCTTCCAGACTTCGCTTTGCATTGGCATTAAAGTAAGTGAAGTATTTTATAAATGGAATAAAAATAATTCGATATTATATGATTTTGATTCACGGATTTTATATTGTAGTTGAATTCTCATTGATTGTGTAACGTGAAAATTAAATCTTTGGATCCTTTCAATTATGCCATTTTTGTGAAATATAATTATGGGTGTAGAACGAAAAATTATGAAATTTTAAAATTTGTTGGCTGTATGAAAGTAAGAGCTCCAGGTATAAACTGGATATTTCGTACCTTTTGTTTTAAGCAAAAAGTATGAAAATACAAAATTCAGGAAAGATCAAAACGCTGACAATTCATATTATGGATTTAAAAGAAAAACAAAAAGCTGCTTCCGAGATATCTAGCGGTGGTAGTGCCAGAAAAAAATGTTGAGTTAATTATTTTTAACAGCCCCGGTAATAAGAGAAGAATAGAGAAAAATTAATATTTTAAAATTTAAACGAAAAAGTGAGCATTTTTTAATTTTTTTGAATATGCTTATTTCCCATCGAGAGAAGTGCCCAACGAAAGAATAGGTCTATCTCCGAAACCAACTCTTTTTATATTTCCTTAAAGATTGATACTTATGTTGTATTCCATGCAGGCGAGTATATTTTTTTCACTTTTTTAATTCCCCTTACTTCGATCAGTATAGACACTCCTCTCATGGTTATTTTAAATTCCATACTGACATGCTGCATTTTCGACTTATTTAATTCCCCCTATATGTCCAGAAAATATGTGCACTTACATAGTTTTTATTCCTTCGTGTGCAACATAAGTTCGGAAATTTCAATTTTTTGTAAAAATTATTTTTAATTTCATACTTATATGCTTTATTTTCGATTATTTTAATTCCTTCTAATCTGTTCACAAAATATGTGCACATGCATAGTTTCGAATCGGGTTTGCAGAATATAAGTTCGCGAATTTTAATTTTTTGTCTGCATTACGGTGGAGCAATTTTAGTTATAATATTTTATATTGTTTAAATAAATTATAGATTTGATAACATAATAAATCATGATAAATTCATTTAATGATGTTGAGTGAGGTAAAAAACATTAATTTATCTTTAAATAGAGTTATAAAAATATTCTTTGACAATACTACAAATTATTTCTATTCACATAATTATTTTATATTTATAACTGATCGAATAAAAGGACAAAGTTTTTCTTCTTCAAAGTGACATTATTCTCTGGCTTTCTATTCTTTCTTTTGCATGCCTTCATTTTTTAAATCCTCTCAATAAACTTTCATAAAATTTTTCTAAGTCAATTTAAAATAATAGATTTTTCTTTTTTTCTACTCCATGATGGAACTTTCGACTGAGGAAAATCCACTTTTTAATGGGAATTCAGATTCTGAATTTTTTTTAATTCTTCTCTTCTTAGCGGAGCCCCTTAGCATCGAGGTATATTATAGTAGGTAAAAGTTGGATTTTGTTCAAAATTATATACCTCCATTGCTTTCAATTTTGTATTTTTGTAGATTTAAGGCTAAGTTAATGAAATAAGGTTTTATGATCATGAGGAATACTAATTAATGCAATTCTGTCCCACAACTAATTTTATACCTTAAAAATTTTTTATAGTGAAAATTCGATGTATTAACCGTGCTTCCAAATAACAAGTAATGATTATTATTAACAATATTGTTCATAAAATGTCTAGTAACACTCCATGATAATTTAAAGTAAAATAAAATGAGATAATTTTTTTAAAAGCTGAATTGGAAATGATATAAATCGGGAAAATAGTAACTTTCCACATAATTTTGAATATTTTTATCTGTTCTGCATATATAAATAACATTTCTTTTGTTTTATTATAGTTGCATGTTCTATCATGCGCTATTTATCAACGTATAAAATTCATATCCATAAATAAAATTCCTTATATATTTACGGCAGTTTGGAAATTTTTTGTTTTGCAAAATCTCATTGTCCAAAATGATTAACTTATTGGCAATCGCTTATATGAACAAAAGTGAGTCAAAAAATATGGTAGTTTAATTACATTTCATTTATTTTTTTATTTATCTTTTTGAAATTGTTTTTTCAATATTATGTATTTTTAAAACACCAACTGCAATTTTTTGTAATTTTCTTGTAAGCAACATGCTAGTTTTTTCCGTACAGTTATCTTGCTAACGGGGACAGCGTTAGAACTACGAAAAACTTTTTTTGGATTGGACGATCCACTACGTATGCAATCGTTGCTGAAGTCTGCCCCATCATTTAGGAACTTCTTTCACCCATATATTTTAGTAGAAAAACCGCTCGTGACTGGAAAATTATTGCTCATGGTTTTCAAGTAAAGTAGGACTAATATTTTCAATTACAAGTTCTGTTAGTGATCTGTCAGCATTTGACAAACCGACTTTTTCCAAGCTATTGAGAGAAATTTGCTCGACCTTCCACCAAACGCTCTTTTGCCCCGCTCCAACATCGCTTTGCCTCAACAATACGCTCCACCACCCTTAATCCGTCGTGTTATCGATGAATTATCACCAAATAATTTAATTTTCCACCTACGAAGATTAATTCTCAATAAAAAATATAATAGTTCAGTTTTTGTTAATCGAGGAGGTAAATGGAGAGGGTATATCCTTATTTTTAGAGGATCGTCTTGATCCTTGCAAGTTAGTTGGAACTTGTACCTGTGTTATATCCTGCAATGGACATCTCTGAACGAAAGACCCAATATTGTTTGCATATTGAGATTCCTTGGACCCCGACAAAGAGGTATTTTCTGAACATCTTCGGAGGGCAGGCGGAATTTGTATTGATGCGAAATCCCACAATGGCGTTTGGTGCTGATCTTTTTCCAAGATTGCTTGCAACGGCCCAGCAAAATGGTTACCTCTCAATTGAGGTTGACTTTTTTATACAAAGGATGATTCTGATGCTCTTTCGTAGTGTGTACAGGATGAAGAGTTGCTCTTCAAGAAAGTTGAGAGTGTAGGTACGTCAACTACTGACCGGTTTACCGAGATTGTCTGGGATGATCCAGCATCCTGTTCTCTTCTGCACTGAACTATATCATCCCTCAATACAAAAGACAATGGTGATCTATTTTCTAATTGAGTCAGGGGCGAATAGTCATTCTCAGAGCAAGTAGACTGTGTACGTTCTCGGACCACTGAAAAGTCATCCGAAATTTCCTGGGATGGCCCTGCACCCAGGTCTTCACTGAATTGTAAGAGTAAATTTGATTCAGACTTCTTTCATGAAGTTGTCAGTAATCCCGGTGGTGAAAAACTTGCAGTATATGGAGTCGAAACCATTTAACATGGTACACGAGTTTTTGACGGGCAACCCTTGTTTGTGGATTCTGATAGCGAATTTTGAATAGGCTTTCCGTCGGACGAATTCACAACAATGGGTACTAACTCATTCTCGATGTGAATTAAGTCAATGGGACTGGCCTGGCATATCGCTGAAGAAGATTCTGAAGACAGTGAATTTTCGGAACTCAATTCTCCTGCTCCAAGTGAATTTCTTGGAGATTGATACAACGAAATTTGCCCTTCCTGCAACATTTCATTTTTGTCTTCAGTAAGATACCAATTGGCTCCTGGTCCTTCTTGCGTAGGAAAAATCATTGACCCTCCTGATGGTTCACTGAAGACAGTATCGGCCAGTCCTGCAAGAATGTAGAATGGCGCAGTGCCTGAAAAATGCAAATTATTATATTCTTAAATAAATTATATCAATATCACAAATGAGACTATTATCAAATATTTTTAAAACATAGTAAGTGATTATTACATTAAGAACACACATTTCTAGTTAAAATTTTAACAAATTATAAGTATTTTTCAAACAGTCATATTGAATCCATAGCACGATAGTACAAACTAAATGCGAATTAATTGAAAAATGCTTTACATACTTGCATCAGCAACACTAGCACTAGCGTCAAGATGAGCGCTAGTAAAGAGGTTACTGGTACGCAGAGAGAGATACCTGAAATTACGGAACAATTAAATGATCAGGAAAGCGCTGTTTTATTTTTGAAAAAATTTACTTCACACCTGAACTAAATAACAATTTTTAGATAATTCTGATTTATGGGAACACTCACTTTCTGTGTGTGATGTGAGCTTTCATGAGCATCATGTCATTATAATACGTCCAGTTGACGTTATTCGCCTTATCATGTCGTGTAAAAATATTTTTTAGTTTTTTCCAACGGTTTTTTGGATCTGACAAACAATCTGTCTTGTAATTATGGATTTCCATTAGATATTTTATAAGAAAAAATTAATTAATTGAACCAATATCCTTTAGAACCAAAGCAATTCAACTTGATCGTATATGGAAACAAAGAAATTAATTATCCCAATGCACTGTCACGTCAAGCCACGTCGATATAGTCAATTAAAAGTAGAAAACCAGGAGCGATTATTATCGGTTTGTAGAACAGCTGTCTCAATCTGTTTTACAAAGCGATAATTTTCTTTGATTTTTTGTATGAATTGATTATAACGACGAGCATGCCATCACACTAAAATGCATAATTAGCGGAGGACGGATTTAAATACAAATAATACAATTCCATTTCTTCTATACTTTACACCTCCAAAAATTAAACCGAAAAGTGAACTTTAAATAAAATAAAATGTATTTATAAATTTCAGTCAACACATTCCATAGTATTCTATAATAGTATATCCATTGTACTCTATAAAATAAAATCATTAAAATTTACCTTAAATATCGTGTCTATTTTGCGCTAACTGCAAACGCACACGTGCACAGACATGGCTGATGTTTTCTTCCGTAATATTGTCATTACCCTTTCGGTACAAACAAGTATAACACTTCACAGTTTTAATTAATTTCCTGTTGTTACGCTGATAATTACTGTTTTTCCACATTGCAATGCCAAATGCTTGGTGATAAAATCGAAAAGTATGGAAAGGAACTGACCGCGGGGCGTGGAGGACTATTTTCCACGACTTCTAGTACAGCTGTTTGTACTACATTTTTCATTGCAGAAGGCAGCACTTTACCAAGCGGGAATATTTTAAAAACAGGAATTTCTGTAGTGTTTTACTAAATATAGTCTCTTTCATAAAATAAGTGCTTGCATGAATGTGTAATATTAAGTAATTATAGATAAACCTATAACAAAATCGAAACAAAGAAGATAATAATACCAGAGGTCAAGTTGTGGTAGTATTTAGAGATCCTCTAGGAAGAAATGGAAGCAAACTCACCCCAAAATCATACAGGGACTCATTACAATGATATTTCTCTCTTATTAAGGGCATGTGACACATCTAAATACCTATATTACCAAACTTACTTTATCAGTACACTGAATGTTTTTTTGAACCTACGAACTTTTTTTGTAAATAAAATATACATGCGAGTTTCGGCAGCTTGCATCGCAAGGTTCACGTAAGCATCCCGCAAATAAGAAAATGTCCGTCATGTGGACGGCAAGATTGAGGAAACGTTGCCTGTGAATCTTGAATTTGATCCATTGCGCATTAGTTTTGCACGGCACCTAGGGCTGCGCAGTTGTTTTTTAAGATTCTCTCAGAATGCCGCCTTACGTGTCTACGAAAATGTCTGATGTATGGTAAATAAAAAAAGAAATTTGTAATAAAACTTGCCCACGAATCTTCCTTCAATGTTGGCACAATATTGCAGGCAAGCTTGCAAGAAGATTCCCATTCCAATGGTCCCTCAATCTTGCCTCGCAATATTGCTGCATAGCGGATATCATCTTATTTGCGGAAAGCTTGCCTAAATCTTTCAATGCAAGCTATCTGGGAGGTTATGTAACGCCATGTTTCAAGTTAAAATTACACAGGAATCACTACAGCGCATGTCAGACATATCCGCTTTCTGACATCACTGCTGGATACTTCTTGACAGTGTTGCCGTTTACCGGGAAATTTCCCGGTTTCCGGGTAATTTTATTACTGCCGAGGATATTTCGGCAAATCGCCAAATTCCGAAACGGATCGGAACAATTCATTTGAATTATGTTTATTGAGATCAGTTGAACAACAAAAAATAATTATAAATCACAAGAATGATATTTAATACCTACTGTGTCTTTCCTAAATAACTATTTAGATTCTTATAAGCATTTTAGCTGCTAATAGTTATGTTCGCTCCAGAAACTAGAACGTTAGCATGTTTAGGAGCGGCTATCAGAGTAAGTTAAATTGCAGTATTAATTCTCACAGGAATGAGATTTATATAATACATACTGTTCTACGTTAACTATTTATATTTAGGTAAGTATCATAGGTATTTAGTTTTGCTAATACGAAAAATTATTATTATTACTTTGCCTATTCATCTTGCCTTAATTTATAAATTTTTAAATAATAATTGCAGAACAACGGGCAAGCACACGTCCACAGCCCACGCACCACACGCAGAGGTTATGTACTTATGTCAGATCAGACAAATCACAGCCATCGAAATATTCACAAGTTCCACATCGACGTAATTTACATTAATTAACATAATGTAGAAAACTTTGGACGTAAATTACGTGGTAAATTACTGTAGAAATCCACGTAAATTACCTGGAGTAAATTACGTACCCAACCCTGGTTCCGCCGCTAGATTAAGCCGGAACATTACCTGATCCCACTACGACAAGACTGCTTCTTGATTGTATGAATTAATGCAGTTGATTCTTAGGAGAAAAAGGGAAAGACGTAAGACAGTGGCGTTAGATGCATATCAATTTCTAAATATTGGCTACTTCCGTGCTCATTGGACCCATAGTAAGGAGGAGGTCTCTCCAGAAAATTACTGACAAAATGTTTGAGTTAACTGAAAGCTCTACAACAGAAACTTTCTAAAATATTCAGTGTTATTATATAGGTTATAAAAAACAGCTATGATATTCAGATATAAACAAATGTAAATATTTAAGGGTGTTGGTTAAATCCAACTTTGAATTATTTTTTTATAGGTACGACACTGACTCAATATATATTTTTTTCGAAGGATTTGGGAACGAAAGAAAGAAAACTTGTCAAATGTCCCTGGATTTTCGAAATCCTCGGGTCAATAAAAGTTTGAAAAATCGAAAAATTTGTTGATGAAATGATTATTTTCACGACAAATATGAATTTTGCAAAAAATAAAAATCAGCGGGTAGCGGGTAGCAGACGACAGCATTTGAACGGTTAAAATCGTTTGCAAATTTATTTTTTTACTTACAATTCTGACATGATAGAAGAATTCTTGAGATCTACCAGGTTTTCAAAGGGCCACGCCTCGATGATGGTGACCCGAAATTTTGCGAAATGGAGAAAAAGTAAGACAGAATTGACGTGCCCTATGTGTGTATTGTAACTGCATTTGTAATCAGCCACCAGGCTAGCTGTCAACTTCACGCCATGCAAACGATTCTTCAAATGCTGTCGTCTGCTAGCCACTGATTTCTCTCTTTCGAAAAATTCATATTTTTCGTGAAAATAATTATTTTCTCAACAAATTTTGAATTTTTCAACATTTTATTGATCCGAGGATCTCGCAAACCCCCGGATATTCGACAAGTTTTTTTTTCTTTCGTTGGCAAATCCTTCGGAAAAATTTATATTTAGTCAGTACCGTACCTATAAACAAAATAATTCAAAGTCGGATTTAACCAACATCCTTAATAAATAAAATGTGCGGGCGAATGCATGTTTGAGTATATTATCGATGTATAAATAATCCATAGAACGCTCACGATTTTTAAAGAATAAGACGCATGCGTCTATTGTTTTCTATAATAATAAAGGAAAATGTAGATTTATAATTGAAGAATGTGGAAGTGCAGACCTAGATACAAGTAATAAAATAGGAATGTTTCAAAAGAGCGAAACAAACATTCCGTAAACTTGAAATCACTATTTAAAGTTTAAATCCAAGTCAATACAGAGCTAATGTGTTGCTCAATTGAGCACAGAACGGTTTGTTTATACAAAATTATCCACGTTTAGAGAAATGGATGTTGAAGTTGACAACCTCAAGATAAGACTGATTTGAAATTTCAGCAGGTTCGTATGCGGATTGTGGTAAAAAATTCAATTTTTAGTTAAAACATAAATAAAGGTATGCTCCCCAGATATAAGTGTCAGAATACAGCTAAACAAGTTTCGATGTAACAAAGTTTGCAATAAAAAATAGAGTTTAAATTTTTTTCCAGCAATAAAAAAGCACTGTCGAGATCTGCGGATATATATATATATTGAATAATACGAGTATAATATTTGTATAAATAAGAAATATTTTTCCATTGAATTATAACAAATTTTAAAAATACCAATGAAAAAACTTAAAACAAAGTATTCTTACTTTAAAATTTTTAATAAATTGCAAATAAAATTGTAATTGGTATTTTTTCTTACTTATATGTATAAAAATGCTGTAATTCGTATGGGATTTTTTAACAATAGTTGTTGATGTAATAAATCCAGTTTTCAGTTTCGATAAAAATATTGGTTAACTAGTTCCCCAGTGGGCACAAAATTTGGCTATGTCTTTACGACATCGTTACGACATTTTTACGACATCCTATGTAAATGTCCTTTCGGTGTCTTTACGATATCGTAAAGATATCGTCAGATCATAAGATGTTTTTGCGATAACGTAAAGACACATTAACGACATGGACATAGGATATCGTAAAGATGTCGTAAAGATGTCGTAATGACGGCGTAAAAGCACGATACATTCCGCGTTGAAAACATCGACTCACCGTATAGAAAAGTCAGTCTACCCTATACCGATAGAAATCTCAGAATATAAACTGAAGATTCTTAGGCTCTGAAAAGCTTTGAGAAATTCTCTGCTTTACGACATGATCGTTACGATATCTTTGCGGCAAATTTACGACATCCTATGTCCATGTCGTTTCGCTGTCTTTACGATGGTTTAAAGACATCGTCAGATCATGCGACTTATTTACGATATCGTAAAGACACCTTAACCACATGGACATAGGATGTCGTAAAGTTATCGTAAAGATGTCGTAACAATGTTGTAAAGACGTCGCCAAACTTTGTGCCCACTGGGTTCAAATGGGCACATACGGCGGACGACGAGAAATTTACGTTCCGCATCTATTTCTCCATGGTGGGCGGAGGTTGAGAAGAAAAATATGTATTTTTACCGAATTCCGCTTCTTTACTTTGTGCTATATCGATCAAATAATTTCCATTGTCGCAGGATGTAGATTAACATAACTTTTTCTACAGTGCAGGCCAATAGTTTCTTTGAACACGCTCTAAAATATCTTGACAGCTCTGCTGTCCCAACTAAGAATATGGTAAGTCGCACTTGCCATAAAGATTAGCCTAGCGTTTCACACCGATTACTCACACAGAATTAACCCCTTTTTTTGGAAGAACGTGACGTCAGGGAAACTTAACCGCTGTAGATCCGAATCGCCGATTGAAAATTAAATAATAAAAAACTTGTAATTAATTCATCTTTTATTAAAAACAAATAAAATCAAAGAATTATTAGATATTAAGAAGATATTAAGAAGTTTTCAAAAGATTTAAAATTAATCAAACAATTGAAATGATTTCAAATAATATAATCACAGTTTGTGTACGCATCAAGTCCGGCTATTCTTACCGAAATTTCTATGCAAATAACCACGACATAGTGTGCAAAAGAGTAAAAACTTTTTTTTTATCTTTCAGCATAATTCCAAAATGTTTTTTTTTTATTTAGAAGAATTATTTTAAGAGTGTGTTTAAAAAGTTTTACAAAAATTCCCAAAATTGGCAAAAAGATTGTAGAAGGTTTTAAGGAATTTATTTTTAATTTGATAAAATGGGTTGCAGACAATTTTTCAGAGGAATATGGTTTTATTCAGACAACTGAGCTTTTTTAAAAACTCATATGTTGTCATGGAAAAACAAAACAAAAGTTAACCGATATTTGCTTAACGTTTACCCTGTAAAATTAGTTTTTGTTGCATCGAATCTTTCATCGGAAATCGATGTAAAGGTTATCTTCTGTTTTTGTTGTGTTAATTTCTGCAAAAATGTATAAGAACACATACACATTTCAAGATTTTGACATAACGTTTAGAAGTAATGCAAGGATTTTTAAACTATTTAAAATTAAATTAAACAACTAATGTGAAAAGTGTTTAGTTTAAAAAAATTATTCCTCAAATTTGTCATGTTTTGAAGACTTGCATTATGATTGTTTTTATTTTCTGTTGAGATTTTATTATTTCAAATGAAAAATTGTAGGTACAAGTAATTCTAATTATTTCATTTAAAGCCTAAATTACATTAAAACTTATTAATAAAGGTGAGTATTTAAATATTGATATAATCAAATGGTATAATGAACCATTGAAAATATTGTGAATTAACATAGGGAAATTTTTATTTTTCGAAAAATTAACTCATGATCCAGGGCTTCATCAAAACGTGCCCAACTTTCTAGCGATTGAAGAGGAGTGTCTTCCAAATAAAACCATACTAAAAACTTTTATTTCCAAACCAGCCCTACCTTCCCTGTAACGGAATCAATACGACGATCTGGCAAAAATCTCGTACACCCTGAGGATACGGAGTGACTCAAGGACGACCGCCTTCTGCATTTTTCCCGCAAGTGTTTCAGCATATTGTTCACACGCAGGGATGCTTTTCAGGCTACTAGCCAGTGAAAGCTTGGCACCTCCAAGAGCGCCGATGATAAGGACGATTAGTTTGACAGAATATTGCGGGTACAATCGTCGCAACTCCCTTATGAGGTCTCTATACCTCTCTTTCTATTCATTCTCCTTGGCTATAATGTTTTTGTCAGCTGGCGCCGAAAATTCTATAACGAACATGGTACGCTTCTCGAAGTCAAGAAGGACTATGTCAGGCCTCGAGTGTGCAACAGAAATAATTGTCGAGAATATAAAGTTCCAGTATATGCGGCACTTCACATTTTTGAAAATTGACTCGATTTCCCTAGGAGCATTTTGAGGAGCGATATTAAGGTTGATGCCGTGCACAAAAAACTACAAGAAAAGAATCAACCATGTTCTTAGTTGGGAAAGCAGAGCTGTCCCAAACGAAAGGATTGTTTGAAAGATTGAGTCTACATGGAGAGAGATGTACGAAGAACCTAGCTCGAAAAAAATGTAGCAGGCTGCCGAGTGAACTTGTTAATTAACAGTTACGTCTGCAAAGACTCAGCAACCTATATCATCTGATAATTACACAGACCGACAAATTTTAAAGCCAAAGACCAGACCTAACATTTCCGAAGGATTTTGATGCCCTGAATCCGAATTCGAGCTCAAAATTGCGTCCCTGTATGTCAGTTTTTCAAGATATCCTAACCTATAAATGCAAAAAACGGGGTTTTTAGTAAATTTTGAGGTTATGTAACCGAACAAGAAAAATGTCTATCACATAAGCTTACATGGAATTTGAAAGTACTAATCTTCCCCTTGCAAACCTACTTGGATTAATTAGCATATCTTTATTTTTCACCAAAATATTGTAATTTGAAATTTTTTATTTTAGTGTTTTAACCCATTAACGCTGAGGTGTTCAGATTTATACAACGCATTCTCTATTGCTGATGGTGTAAAATTTTTCTTCAAAATATAATCTCAGAGGTTTTCGAGGGTGCCCTTTCTATGACCGATGTCAGTTTTTTGTTATAACCCTTAGAAGATCCAATATGGCGGCCACAATTTAGGGCTTTAAAAAAGAACAAAGGATCCCGCAAAAAAAACCAACAAAAGTGGGTGCAGTCGTTTGGAACCAAACTTCGCACATTGATAAAACAAAAGAAGGCGGACTGCGCGGAATGCTACTGAGCACTTTGCGTGCATTCTAATGTTCACATTCGCTGTATGTGCGCGCCGTTCTACGGGCAGACAGTCTTCGATCCCTAGCTGGTTCACTGAGATGGCGACGCTTTTATGACGTGTTATGCGTAGGTGATGAAATTTGTTTTTTGCTATAAATCTCTCCGTGCTAGAGATCACGTTTGAGTGACGGGCTAACGGTTATAGTGAGTTTTAGAATTTCCACGCTACTGTTCATTATAAGAAAGAAAATGAGTTCAAGAACTCCTTGCGCTAAGAAAGTGAATACGTTTTCTCACGTTTTTGGAAAGTATGAAACGGAGAAATACCATCGATCAATTAATGATTCGATAAAAACGTCATAATTCAACTATTATGGGACCTCAATGAAAAATTTGGATAAACCGTGGGTACCAGCCTCTATTTGTCATGTTTGTAGATTAAATTTGTCAAATTGGGAAGATGAAAGTACCAAGACGCAGACTATTATTCAACCACCTGTTTGGCGTGAGCCCAACGATCATGATACTGATTGTTACTTTTGCTTATGTAAAACAGGAGGTTTTTGTAAAAAATTTTTGGAGAAGATCGTTTATCTTGATGTAAAAAGTGTTGCACCAGCCAAGATTGGTATTAGAAATCACTCTGAAAACAAAGGTGACCGATCATCTCATGAATCAATGGATACTGACGATCCTAATACAACTGAAGATTCTTCTTGGGAAGAATCAGATGATGAAAGTCCTAATTTTTTTCCCAAGATGGAGTAGACGATTTTATACGTGACCTTGATCTTCCAAAAGATAAAGCTGAGCTTTGCGCTTCAAGACTCAAAGAGAGAAAACTATTGTTACCTGGCACTAAAATAACTGTTTACAGAAATAGAGAAGAAAAGTTCATCAAGTACTTTTCAATGGGCAGTGGGATTGTATATTGTAATGATATCGAAGGACTTATTAATTTATATAAAATAAACTTATATACGCCAGAAGATTGGCGTCTTTTGATAGATTAGTCTACAGAAAATCTAAAATATGTACTATTAAATAATGGAAATAAGTACGCTGCAATTCCAGTAGGTCACTCAACTACACTGAAAGAATCTTATGATACTTGCCAATTAATCCTGATAAAAATAAAATACAATGTCCATAATTGGCTTATTTGTGGTGACTTCAAAATCATAAATCTTATAATAGGTTTACAATCAGGAAGCATTAAATACCCTTGTTTTCTTTGCCTTTCGGACAGTCGTGCAAGGGATGAACATTGGATAACGGAAAGTATTATTGCCAACACTCCATATAACACTAGGGTTAATGAAGCAATTTGTGAAAGCCCTAAACACTGAAGGAGAATGTTTCAATTATATCAGATCTACATTTCCGCATTTAAGTGATGCCAAAGTTAAGGAAGGTATTTTTGTTGGGCTTGATATAAGAAAACTTATCAAAGATGATAGCTTTAGCAAAACTGTGAAATCTATTGGAAAGAATGCATGGTTGAGTTTGAAAGATGTTGTACAGAAATTTTCAGGGAACAATCGAGATTTATAGTTTAGAACTATTGTATCTAGTATATTAAAGAATTTTAAAAGATTATGTTGTTTGATAAGTATGAAATTACATTTTCTCAAATCTCATTTGGATTAGTTCCCAGAAAATGTTGGAGTATTCAGCGAAGAAACGGGGGAACACTTTCATCAAGACTTTCACCAAAAAGAGCAACATTATCAAGGTCGATGCAATGTAAGAATTATGGCCGACCATTGCTGGTCTTTGCGAAGAAATGATAATGACCCTACTAACCATAAACGAAAGTCTCTTAAACGATCGTTTGTCATGAAGCGCGAACGTTTCCATAAGAAAACAAGCAATTAGTTTCACCTTCATTGGCCATACAATCGTAAGTCTTGTTTTAACTGGCTGGGCGATCCTACGTCTTGCCTTGACTGGCTGGACGATTCAAAGTCTTGCCTTGACTGACTGGGCGATTCAAAGTCTTTCCTTGACTGGCTGGGCGTTTCAAAGTCTTTCCTTGACTGGCTGGGCGATACAAAGTCTTTCCTTTATTGGCTGGACAATTCAAAGTCTTTCCTTGATTGGCAAAGTAATCTAAAGTCCTTCCTTGATTGGCTGGGCAATCTAAAGTCTTGCCTTAATTGGCTGGAAAATATTAAGCACTTCCTTGCGTAGCTGGACGATCCCAAGTCTTGCCTTAAATGAATGGGCAATCGTAAGTCTTGCCTTAACTGGTTGGACGATTCAAAGTCTTGCCTTGACTGACTGGGCGATTCAAAGTCTTGCCTTGACTGCCTGGGAGATACAAAGTCTTTCCTTTATTGGCTGGGCAATTCAAAGTCTTTCCTCGATTGGCAACGCAATCTAAAGTCTTTCCTTGATTGGCTGTGCAATCTTAAGTCTTGCCTTAATTGGCTGGAAAATATGAAGTACTTCCTTGCGTAGCCGGACAATCCCAAGTCTTGCCTTAACTGAATGAGCAATCGTAAGTCTTGCCTTGACTGGCTAGACAATACAAAGTCTTGCCTTGACTGACTGGGCGATTCAAAGTCTTGCCTTTATTGGCTGGAAAATATTAAGTACTTTCTTGCTTATCTGGACAATCCCAAGTCCAGCCTAAAGTGGCTGGAAAATATTGAGTCTTGCCTTAATATGCTGGAAAATCCTAAGTAAATTTACAATATTAAATGAATCATAATAGTAAAATCAGTGTTCTGTTTAGAGCCCTGTTTTCCATATTCGCTCTTCTAGGAGTTATAACATAAAGCTGAGCCAATCGAAAAGGAACCCCCGAAAACGCCTCAGATAACATTTTCAAGAAACAATGGCATACCATCTCGGCGTTAATGGGTTAAGACGCTAAATTGAAAAGTTTCATTTCAAGGTTAGCCCACTTGTAGTGTGGAATTAAATTATTTTACGAAATATAAAGGACTAAATTCGCTGCTCACAGGGTTAGGTGGGTTAGCCTGCTTATGATTTGGTAGGGGTGATTTCTGGGTTTAGGTGGATTAACAGGTAAGTGGGCTAACCCACTTGTGGCATGGAACTTCATGATGCTATGAAAAATATGCGACTAAACTTATTGATCCCAGGGTCAGGTGGGTTAGCATGCTTGTGGCTTGTTAGGGCCATTTTCTACCACTAGGAAACAGCTTCCGTAGAAATGAAAATACACTGGTTCGATACTTATTATTGTTTTATCAGTGTGCAAAGTTTGGTTCCAAATGACTGAATGCTTTTTTGTTGGTATTTTGTGAGGGATCCTTTGTTCTTTTTAAGCCCTAAATTGTGGCCGCCATATTGGATCTACTAGGGGTTATAACAAAACACTGACATCGGCCATAGAAAGGGCACCCTCGAAAACCTCTGAGATAATATTTTAAAGAAAAATTTTGCACCGTCAGCAATAGAGAATGCGTTGTATAAATTTGAACACCTCAGCGTGAATGGGTTATAACGCTAAAATAAAAAATTTCAAATTACAATATTTTGGTGAAAAATAAAGATATCCTAATAAATTCGAATAGGTTTGAAAGGGGAAGATTAGTACTTTCAAATTCCATATTAGCTTTTATGGTAGACATTTTTCTTGTTCGGTTACATAACCTCAAAAACAGCTAAAAACGCGTTTTTTGCACTTTTAGGTTAGGATATCTTGAAAACCTGATGTAGAGGAGCAATTTCGAGCTCGGATTCGGATTCAGCGCATCAAAATCCTTCGGAAATGTAAAGTCTGCTTTCTAGCTTTTGACTTTTGTCAAATTTTGGCGGCCTGTATTATCGAGTGATACGAACATGGTGGCTATTTTGTAGGGCGAGCTGCATTCGTCATTAATAATAAATTACACAGCCACACAAAAAAAAGAATTGTGCGGATCTGGTAACAAGACATACGTATTCCTATGGATTTTGGGGCGCTGAATTCAAATTCGGTATCAAAAATCACCCACCACGTCATGGTTGAGCCATAAACTCAAAAAATGACGAAAAATCATGCACTGAGGCAAATAAATTTCAAAATAATGCCAGTGATGCAAATTTTCACTTCAAAAACATGTCGACAACTGTGAAGGATCAACCCTCGCCTGATATCAACTTATTTAACATAACCTTATCCAACAGAACCTGACCTCACCTGACCTGAATTAATAGAAATTTATTGAACTACACGTAAAGCTCTGGAAGCATATTTTCCCAGTAGCAAATGTGTGCTACATTAATGGGTCAACTCGAGCCTAACCTAGAAATAAATCTAAACTAGCCTAACCTAACCTAACCTCACGAAACACAATTAAACTGATTGTGTTGTCCCGTTGTTGTATAACGAAGAAGTTTCTTAGGGACTAATTTTTTTCTCATCTTTTTCATTATCTTGCATAGCTTGTCCAAAAAATGAAATTTTTTATTTTTCATTATTTTTCGAGCAACCAAAATTTTAATTTTCGATTTTCCAACAAAATTCAAAAGATTGTTATGATAATCTTGGGGGGTGTTCAGAAGGCTTTTTTTACGAAAAAAGTAATTAAGATCCTGAAAAAAGTGGTCTACAAAATTTTAAAAATGCTCTAAATGTTTCAATTTTGATCTAAAATGACTGACTCACAAACTTGAACCTTAGTTTAGGATACTAAAAATTATACCAAATCTAATACAAATCTAACAAAAATCGAAAAAAAAATCGGTGATACGTGTTTAATACAAAGAGATATTTCTTTGCAATGGATTTGAAAATTATTTTTTGGTAGCTGAGAAACCAATTTCTTTCAATGTATTTTTCACACCATATGGTATATTTCCTCATTCAAATGAAGTCAATTGTTTGAATTAGTAAAAAGTTTATCATCACACACTCGCGTTTAATTTAATTTAGTTTAATTTAATTTCGGCGTTTAATTTAGGGTACTTATTGAATGGATAACACCAAATTTATATATGGACGATACTTTATTATTTAAGATCACACATAAGAAAACCCGGTAAGAAGTCTTACATTAAAAGGTATTAGAAATTTTAAATCCGTAAGAATGCCTTTTCTGTCTTCGGTTTTTTCCAAAAATTATTTTTTACCAGAGCTGTCAGTGTGAAAATTAATCCTGGCATCGTAAAATGACCGATGCTATGATTTAAAAAGCTTCTTTCCTGATTATTATTCGAAAAGCAGTAAATAAAAGTTACCACTATATGCATGAAATTTTTCAATATTTTTGAATACAAGCATTCTTACCGGGAAATCATAAGATGGATTGGTTACAACTTTTACTTTTTTTAGTTCGTAGCTTGTGTCGTTGGTCCAAAATTTTCATTTTGAAACAGTTTAAATGTTTTGTTATAAAAAAGTTACTCATAACAAAATTGTAGATCTATTTTGGGTGCACAATGTTTGTTTATTCATCTTCTTTCGTATTTTGCATAGTTTACCACCAAACTGAAATTGTTATTTTTAATTATTCATTGTTCATAACAAATTTTAAGTTTCGATATTTTAAGAAAATTGGAAAAGTTGTCATAAAATCTTGCAGCGCTTTCAAAAGGAAACGATTTCCGTCTATTCAGTTTTTCATTTTGTACGTTGCCTGGCGCAAAATTTTCATTTTTATTCGTTTATTTATTTTTTTATTTTGGAAATGCTATATGTCTGATATAACATAGTTTACATAGATTTCCCTATTAATAATTTGAATCTCCCGCCAAAAATCCTACCTTTTTACCGTTATTACTATTAATTACCGGTAATTATTGGTATGGTAAGGAATTACCCCAGTCAGACCGAGCAGCGCCCATGAGTATACGCGCAACGCAATGTATAGTATACCAGCCCTATGCATCGCCCCACTCTTTCTGTTCTCTTAGCATCCGCATGGGTCTCGTAGTTCAAATAAAGCCAATAGATGGCGCTCTGATCAGGTAGTTCTATGTATAGCAAAAATTAATTAGTAATCCGAAAAAAATGCATTTAAACGTGTAATTTAAAATTAGGACAATTGAATACAAAGGTGAGTATTTTGAAAACAGTTTGAATCGTATTCATATTTTTCTATGGCTTATTTGGCCTGAGCCGGTACCTCTGGAAATTTTTCAATGTACCTTTATCGAGGTTCTGGTGGTTCGGAACCCACCTTAAGCTGTAGGTCCCCCCCCCCATCGTGTACTTGACTGCAGCCCAGTCCTTCAATGATGGGGTAAAACCAGGCTTTGTCCAATATGTCTGGGCAGACTGCTCTAATCAGATCAAATAAAAATCCAACTCTAACTAAAAATGCCTTCGACATATTGGGCAGTATAAGCCTGTGACAACATTTCAACACAGAAATGTTTTCAAACATTGATAATTCGCCTTATAATGTTCTTTTTTATTAATTCGTCTAGACATTTCGGCTCTCTAAATATATATACATAATTTATTTATAATTAGGGTGGAGACTTGATCGAGAAACCGGGAAAGACAGAGAACGAAATAAACGAACTAAATAAATGAATAAATAAATTAATGAATTTCCAATGCAGAAAGACAAATTTGCATCCGAATTGTTGAACTTTGAACTAAAAAAGCTCATTTTTCCACCCGAAATAGTTTATTTTCTACTGAAATAGTTAACTTTTAAGTTAGAAAGTGATTTTAAAGAAAACCAGTTATATTTTTAAAACGATACGAATTTTCATTTAATATGATGAATCATATAACAATGAAATTAATTTTCAACAAAAGAGTTCAACTTTCAACGGCAAGTAGTTGCATTTTCAAGAAAAAAAGGTAACTTCTTAACAAAAAATGTTCAAAAAATTATATTAGAATTTAGAAATATTGACTTTTCGAAAGACTACTTCTACTCTAAAAATTAATTGAAGAACTCTCTTCTTTTAAATTACGAAAAAAGGAATATTTAAATTCTGACGAATTTCGACTTGGAGCAGGGATTTTTTAAACTCCTTACTTCTAAATCCCACTGTAAATTCTTTGAAAAAATTCACGTTCCATGTCAAAAATTCCTTGTCCTAAGAAAAATCGTACTACTTTACCGAAACTCTCTATACTAAAATAAAAACGATGATTATTTTCACTCATATTCCCTGCAACCTTAGATGAAGTAAAAATTGCATTTCATCATTCATTTACATTGAGAAGTTGAATTTTACTACGATTAGAAGTAAAATCCCGGGTTCTTAAGTCAATTGCGGGTTTTTCCCGTTAAAGTCGCTATCCTAATTATAAATAAATTATATATAGATATATATTTTTCAGAAAGCTGATATGCATAGATGAATTAAAATGAAAAAGTACATTATAAGGCTAATTATTATATTATATTATATATAATTATTATGTTTTATTTTTTATATTAGAAAAATAAACGATAAAAAAATATAAATACAATTCAAACTGTTTTTTAAATACTCATCTTTCTATTCAATTTTCCTATTATTAAATTACATGTTTTTATATAATTTTCGGATTATTGATTACCGATACTTTTATTGTTACTTAAAACTTTGTTCTTCCTTTCATATTTATAATAGATTTATAATATAATAACTTTAGAACTTTTGCTGTACATGACGATGCAAAGACAGGCCTATCTGATTGGAGCGCCATCTATTGGATTTATTTCAACTACGATACCCCTCCGGATGCTAAAATAGCAACTACCGCATACACATACACGGCCGATGCAAAGTTGATGCTGTTGACGCGACGCATGCGCAAGATGAATATTTCGCAAAATTCGCAGCACTGGTTGCAGAAAATTCGGGGAAGGGACCCTGGCGTTGGTCCTCTCCGCACTGCGTTCTCTGACCAGTAGAGCCGTGGGACCGCAAATGGCAGTTTATCTTTTGTAAATTTTAGATCTTCCTTTCAACAAATTAGAGAATTTGAAGTAGTTTAAAAAGGCACGTACCCTTCTTCTTATAAATATATAAAAAGTTCGATAATCGGAATAATAAAATATTGCAATTATCCATGGTCAGCAAAATTATATATCACTTCTTTCACTCTGTGCATATACACTAGATGTATTAGGTTTTCACCCGGGTTACATTTAAAAAAAGATGAATCATCAGCTTAAAAACTGTGTACATATATAAATTGAACTATTGAATTTTAAACTTTTTATATTGAAGTTTAAAAGTTTTTTTACTCCAAATTTTTTTATTCAAAGGCTTAATAATTTACACATGCAAAATGGAAGGTACAAACAAAATCTTCCAGTTTATTTTTTTTGACAATTTTGGATATCTTTTTATATCTTATTCAATATTTTCTTTAAATAATTATTCGAAAGAAAAAACATTTGTAAAGTTCTTTGGAATCTTAAAGAATGTTGTTATTCGTTTGAAGCCTTTCAAAATTCTTAAAAAGCTTTGAAATTTTTTGTTTAAAATTTGCTAAAATCTCAATTTTGTTTAGGCTGTGACAGTTTGCCCCGAAATTTTGGTATAAATAGCCGGATTTTGTCAGGAAACAAACTTTGTTTAAATTATTTAAAATCGTTTTAAGTTTTTAATTAATTTTGAATAATTTCAAATCCTTTTAATATCTCTTCAAATTACTTGAATTTTTTCTACAGATAATAATTTACAAATTAAACATTTTTAATTAGAACAATAAAAATTATAACGCATAAAGCTTCAATTTTCGTTGGAATTGTAACGATTTAAGGCTTTCTAATTCAAAGAATTCAGTTCTTAATTGTTTAATTTTGAATATTTGGTTTGAAACTACTTGTCTTGAATTAACAGTCAGATATCGCTTAATATTGAATATTTATTCTTTTTCTTAACTGCAAAATTTCAAATTCAATTGGGTAAAAATGGAATACTTTAGACTGCAATTTTTAAAAATAATTTCCTAGATTTTTTCAGCTCGAATGCAACACAAATATTATTTTTTCAAATGAATTAATGTTTTTGAGAAATGTGATTCACATTTATTATCTTAAAATTGCTTAGGATTCTGTTACGGCAAGATAATGGAGTTTCACGGACTAAATCTGGGGTCAATTCGAAAACCGCGCGGCTTGTCATGTTTATTCCTGCCCGTTTTCCAGTTTGATCATATATTCCACGAAGCATTGTATTAGTTTCCAATATTGTAACCACGTCCCCAGTATATGTTGTTAGTAAAGGATTTTTCAATAAGAGCGCTACAAAAGTTTTTTTAAATAAAACAAAAACGGTTTTGGATATAAATGAAATTCTTTATTTATGTGAAAGTACATCGGATGCCATTATGTATGGAACTCGATTTCTTTTGCATGGCCACCACGGGCACGCTTGCAGAAGTCCAGACGCTGAACCCAATTTTCGACGGTTTTCAAGCATAATTCGGCCGATACTGCTGCAATTTCACGTTCGATATTCGTACGAAGTTCATCAATCGTCGGTGGCTTGTTAGCATAGACCATAGATTTGACGTAGCTCCACAAGAAATAGTCTAATGGCGTCAAATCGCACGACCGAGGCGGCCAATTGACTGGGCCATTTCGTGAGATAACACGCTCACCAAACTTGGTTTTCAATAAATCGATTGTGGCATTTGCTGTGTGGCTAGTGGCGCCGTCCTGTTAAAACCACATATTGTCCAAGTCCATATCATCCAATTCGGACCAAAAATATTCGGTTATCATTAAGCGGTAGCGATTCCTATTCACAGTCACGGGCCGGTCTTGATCATTACGGAAGAACTATGGCTAAATGACGCCGTCAATTTGATCTTGTAAGGATGTAGGCCAAGATCTTTTCGCATAATACGCCACAACGACGTCACAGATAAGCCCAACGCTTGAGAACGACGTGTGAGAGACTGATTTGGGTCTTCCTCAATTGATGCGCTAGCGGCAGCAATATTCTCGACACTACGGGTACTTCTTTGTCTCACTGGCACGGGAACATTTTGCACTGTACCTGTGGATTCAAATTTTTCCACTAGACGCTCAATTGTTGATCTGGCAGGACGATTACGATGACCATAAATTAGACGTAGCGCTCTTAATGTTGAGGCCACCGACTCCGAATTTCGGTAGTAAATTTTAACAATTCCGACTCTTTGTTGGATCGTATATCTTTCCATGATGAAATGGCAAACCTTACTGAAGAGAAATGTCAAAAGAGCGGGAAAAAAAATTGCGTCGTTTGCTGTCACTATCAGTCTACTTGTGTAGCGTGCCTATTGAAAAACCCTTTACCTTTCGTTCTTCGGTTGGTATAGGCTTAAATTTATTGTATAATCCGAGAACTTGAATTGGTTTATCGGCAGGAAAAGTGTATCTTCGGATTTCAAATTGCCGGTTCGGATTGGTTTGGGGATTCCTTCCATGCAACAATGGACTTGAACAACGAAAGAGATTAGGTGCACGAAAATTTGAACAGTGGTTTTTACATTAAACTTTGAACACTAAGTTTATTTGAAATTTTTTGTGAAAGATTCTATTGTGCTTATGATCATAAATTTACTGCACAACTATTAAAAATATTTACAAGTATTGTAAGCAATCTAGATTTGGACATTATACTCCACGCAGCGTCTCTCTTCTGGATAAAACGTGGAAAAGCGTCATAATTATCAACTACAGTTGCCACGCTAATGAAATTAGGTTTCGACTGAAATTCCGTAAAATTTCCGTTTAATACTTCCCGGAGAACTTCTCTAATGTTTTCTCATTATAATTTTTTATAGTATCTAGGAAAATATAGATTACATATTTTATTTTAAAATTGACGAACCGAAAAATTGGTTAATACCTTAAATTTTTAAGTTATCACATCTGGAAATTCCTAAATTGTGACAGAATTTTCTGTTTAGCAATATTTAGACACAGTTACTGCATAAAGCTTTAGTCACGCGTTTCTGAAAATTCCTACAGAAATTCCTAACAGTGGGGTTTCTACCTATTATAATGGATTTTTACGATTTTAAAATATTTTATTTGGATTGTAACGAATTTTGAAGAGCTCAACCCATTGTACATACGATATTATAATTTTATCTTTCATTATTACTTAATTTAAGTATACTGAATTTTGGAAATAGTGGCCTTGATTTGCCACAGAATATGTTATTCGTCGATGCAATTAAGATACATACATTTCTCCACACATACGTACATATGCACATGCATTCGTAATATAAAAAAATACCTGGATGTGTCTCATGTTCATTACTCTTCCCAAAATTTGCTAGAAAATTCTTCGTTTCGGGCTGCACACTTGATGACATTTCTGTGAAAAGATAAAAAGATTGATGAGTTTTTAATATTGAAAATTTATTACAAATATGTAGTAAACGCGCAATTTGTTTATTCAATTTTATTTCATATAAGTCCGTTACAACATAAATTACGAAATCAAAGTTTGCCAAGTAATTCTAAAAGATGTCTCAATTTTATTCTTAGATTGTATGAAATGTTGTTCGTAATAGCAAGTGATTGCTTCAATGTGACCAAGAAATACATTTACGTACCATCTACTTTACCTTACTTACACAGCAAAAATTGGAGGTACGAATTGCTTTTTTTATCTGGTCTAAAATAAAATTTCCGTGGTTACAGGAAAAAAATTCGTACCTAAGATTTTCCTATGTTTAAAGCCACGATCCGAATTTAAAGTTTTTTTTTTAGGAGAACTTACAGAATGATTGATTTCAAAACTGATTTAAAAACTCTGTAAATCCTGGATCCATTTAAGTATTATATTTCAGTAGAAAAAATTATTATAATAACGCATTTGCTATGAAAAGAAAAATGTAAAAAGAAGATATTAATTTTTGTTACTTACCAATCGAATTAAGAATAATGTCTAAGCTTAAGGTCAGACCAAAAAGAATTCTCATTTTATTAAAATGTAGGAAAAGCTGATTGAAGCAGAATTTTAGGTATAGCTTAAGTGATGAATATTCTGATATTTCATGTATATATACTGTTTTCAACTATGTGTCC
>NC_046658.1:139433602-139438882 GCF_010883055.1 Belonocnema kinseyi | reverse complement strand
CCCCCCCCCCCCCCCCGACTACAAATTGCGTACGCAGATAATTCCACGTCTTGGTGACACAAAATATTTGAATTAGTAAGACTTAATCTATTTCACAGAAGTTGAGCTGTCTCATGCGTATAATTGTTTTAACTTCATAAACTCCGATCATTTTTGTTTAAAGTAAACGCATGCATTTCTGTTATTCGACCTTGAGATATAATCGCTCGTTAACAAATATTTTTCTAGAAAGTCTTTCACAATTAATATTCACAAAAGAACATTCGTTAGATAAGGCCTCTTTCTGTAAAAGTATTAATAATATGGTAATAATGTGGTTGTCATAGCCGCCAAAAATATTGAAATACGGTCCAACTATCATTTTGGTTCCCACAACTACGTAGCTATTTGTATGAGAGATTAGTTGCAATATCTGCACTGTGTGGTTGTCACAATTGCTATTGTTTTTTTTTTCTTATACATGAATTCACACTCTCATAGGCTCTTCATGGGGAGAAATAGTAAGAGGCATTCTTACTAATTTTTTTCCTTTTTTTTCATCGTTTCAGCGATACGAGAGGGAAATGGAGGAAGAAATCTTGGAGGAGGGAATCTTGCCAACACGAGAGGTTTTGAATACAAGGAATGATTGAAAAATACATTTAATAATTGTTATAAATAAATTCTGTAATATATGAAATGTCGGGACATTCACGAGTCTGAAGATTGTTTTTCTCCCAGGCTTAATAAGCTAATTCGCAAATATTATGGTACGCGGCTTCACCAAGACATTATCTCATCTCCCTGAACCAAATGTTTATGATTATTCTTGCCGTAACGTATTCATCTTTTAACAATCGTGAACTGATATCATTTTCTACGATTAAATAGGTCCTATTAATTAGATGGATTGAAATCAACAGCTCATGAACAGTTCCTTCGACTTTTAGCGTTCAAGTTGAATGGTGGTTGATCTTCATTTGTTACCTCTTTAGCAAAACAAATTACAGTCCGATCGATCTGATGTTCGGCAACGAACACAACGCATGCTTTTGTTTAGCTGAATGTTTTTTATTATTCGCGTAGTATCCAGATGTGATTTGATAAATGCAATCATCGCTGGAGGTATTTGATTTTGAGTTTTTTTAACTTTGAACCATATTTTCATTCACTCCTGACATGGATTGGAGTGCCGAATAAGATTTTAAGTGATCTGTTGATCTGAGGTTCTAGTAAAGACGTGGGAATTCTGTTGGATTACCTTCGCACGCTGAAACTTGATAGGTAGTGGGCAAGTCAATCATGAGAAATCTTGTGGCGGCACTTCATTCCGTCTTTTGAAAAAAGATGGAAGAGTGCGTTCTATAATGCAGACGAATTTTCCAAACTGAACAGTGCATGGTTATCATCTGACTCCATATCATTGGATCGCACAAATTAACTTTCGAAAAAGCTATTTCTTTTGCTAAAGACACAAAATTGACGAAACATAAATATGAAACTATTAGTCTACAAGCTAAAGCACATAATTCTGATATTTTTCCTCTTTATAAAAGTCTTGAAGAAGCCAAGAGAGAGTGTGTTCCTCCCGAAAAAATAATGACAGATACAGAGTCTGGGGTGAGGGTTAAATTGCAAGATTTGTGCGATCATACAGTGAAGCGTATGTTGGAACTTCCAAATAATTTTCCACGGGATATAATGAAAGGGAAAAATGTCGTGATGAAGTGTCAATATAAATATGGTTGTGATGGCTCATCTGACCAGAGCGAATGTAATCAAAAGTTCTGTGGAGCAGAAAAATCAGATGCAGTAATTTTTATTATGTCAATGGTGCCATTATATATAATTAAAACTTGTTCCCATAAGAATGATGCGAATAGTTCTGAATGTGCAGAGCTCTTGATAATTTGTATGAACGATAATCCTGGATCAACCAGATTACGTAGGCTGCTCATGTTTGATCATGCACAGAAACAGCCAGTGACAGCACACAAAATTCTCATTCGTGGAGCCAAAATGATTAAATCTGCTCTTCTCTTCATTGGTCAATTAACGGAAGAAGCTCAAGAGGCGAACAACAGAAATTTCAAACACCTACGAGAGTTTCACACTCGAAAAAGAACTTTTTTTTTTAAATTAACAGGACTGACTTTGAAAAAAAAAACAAGTTTTTACGTCAACAAATGCGCGAAAAATGCATTTTTTAATTAAATTGATTTAACAAAAACATCAAATTCATCAACTAATCATGAATGTTACTGAAATTATCGTAATGTTCCCAATTAAAGTGACTGGCATTTTAAAATAAACGAGTTTTCCGTCGACAAATGCCCAAATAGTGAATTTGTTTATTAAATTTGTTGAAAAATTATCAAATTTATGAACAAATTAGGAATGTTGCTGAAATTGACATAAAGTTCACAAATAAAAGGACTGACATCTTTTGGTGATATTTTTCTTGTCAGGTATCCATGCCGCTCCACCGAAGTAATGGGCTAGAGTTTTTATTCTCTTTTTTAATTATTATTTTGAAAGGTAACTCTAAATAATATCCACAAATGTTCTTTGGCTGATCAGAATTATTTTCTTACAGAGCGACAAAGAGAGATTTGCCTGGCGCCATTTAAAAATAAATTAAGAGACCTGAGGAAAACAAATTTGAAGTCTTTTATTTTGTTTAATTTAAATAAAATCGAGAAGCGACAATCGTCATTTAATACTTATACTCGGCCCTTATCGTATTTCTATTCGAAAAGGACCCGAGTATTTACTTCGATTTATACCCGGTACTTGACCAAGTCCTATCTGATGCAATATAATTTACGTACCCGGTTCCTACATGGTTCTCATCCGGGGGTGTATGGTTTCTACCAGGTTTGTATCCGGTATTTCAAAATACCCATACCCGGTCCTTATCTTGTTCATATTGGAAATGCACCAGGTTTTCCAACCCAATTCAAAACCGTTCCCTACATAGGTCTTATCCGGATCTATGTGATTTCTACCAGGTTTCTATCCGATGTTTCGAAATACTTATACTCGATCCTTGTCGTATATCTATTCGAAAAGGTCCCGGGTCTTCACTCCGGTTTATACCCGGTACTTGACCGGGTCATATCTGATGCACTGTAATTTTTGTACCTGGTTCCTACATGGTTCTCATCGAGGGATGTATGGTTTCCACCAGGCTTATATCTGGTGCTTCAAAATACCTATACCCGGCTCTTATCGTATTCATATTGTTAATGCGCCAGATTTTCAAAACCGATTTATACTCGGTTCCTACGTGAGTCTTATCCAGACGATTAAAGGATAGATCAATTTGCAACAACAAAAATATTTTATATCTCAGTGGGCAAAACTGTGAAGGATGTCCCAGAGACGACTTTGGGACATCCCTAACATAAGTCTAAATTCTCGCTTTTTTAATATTACTTTCAATAAATAACCCGAAAGGACAAGTTATGTCAAAAAATTTGTATAAGAAATTTTGTAGGACTTTTCAGAAACTGCAATTGTTCCCCAAGATTTTTTATATCTATTTGCGCCATTGGGCTCAAAATTTCATTTTTTTTGTATAATGTTTTCGACAAATTAAACCGAATTATCAAGGCTTAAGAAAAAATGGATAAATATTCTATTACAGGTCTTTCAAAAAGCTAAAATTCTTTTCTCAAAATGTTTTCACCTTGATAAATCTTATTTTTATTACCAATATTTGAAAAAACAATCTTCGAAAGTTCTTTTTATTTCAAATACTCAATTTTTCACGAATCTTGTGATCCGTTTGAATAATAAGAAAAACTTTTAAATAGATACTTGAGAGATTGTTAACATTTATTTTTTGAACTCAGGAAATTTGTTCGCGAGCGTTTGTTACTCATTTTTTTAAATTGCAAGATAAAGTGCAATAACAATTATTCATTTGCCAAAGTAACTGTATATTACTGTATTCAACTATGATGTTAAGAATAGTTTTTTTTTATTCATTTTTTTAACTTAAAATTTCACTATACTATTTCTGGTGTGAAATCGATCATGTTTATTTTAAAATTAAAGTGTCTGGTTGAAATTGCATGTATTTTCTTGGAAACTTACCATTTTCTTTGTAATATTTTCTTTCACTTCACAGAAAATCGTTTGTTCGTTAAGAAATCAACACATGTTGATAAATCTTATTTTAAATGTCATTAAATTGTTTTGGATCATTAAAATTAGATCGATTTATGTTTTGAACCATCAACTACTATATTTTTACATTCTCATCAGATAAGGCATTAGATTTGTGTAAAATTTGACCCCCCCCCCCTTTGGTCACATATCCACGTTTTGAGACCCCCTGAATCTGAAAAACTAGTTTTTACGAATGTGTCTGCCTGTATGTTGTTATGTCTGTATTTATGTATGCCTGTCTGTCAGCACGATAAATGTTGAACAAATAGTTCTATTAGATTGGCCTCTGGTACACTCCTTTAGTGTCCTGAACTAAGGGTCAAGTTCGCTAGCCAGCCATTTTGGATACAAATTCAAAACGTGAGCGCCTTTTAAATATTTTTGGGACCATTTTTCAAAATTTAAGAATTCTCTGCAAGGTTTTTCAAAGTATTAAAAGATTCGAACAGTTTATCCAATGACTTTTTTTATGAAATTAAAAATTATTAGAGTTATAGCATTTACAAAATTCCAAAAAACACTTGAAAATGAACCTTTTAAGTCAATTAACGGACGATATAAAAAAATTGCAAGAGAAGAAAAAGTTTCATGTCTAAATGCCCTAGAAGATTATCATAACAACTTTTGAATTTTTTTTGAGAAATGAAAAATATCGCGCATAGCGCGCTATAAGAATGTGCCCGCGAAACGGACAGATTTTTAAAAATTGATTCCTGTTAAGAATCAGCTTCCATATGTACGCTCGTCGGAAGTGCTTCCAAGGAATGAATAATACCTGAAGACTGCGGAAGGCTTCCGAAAAAGGAAGGAAGAGCTTCAAGAGGAAGATTTCCTAACGAAGCTGAACCCGCCAAAAAAAATTAAAGTACAGCGAGCTGATGAGGCATGTGCTTGCTCAGCTGTTGAGTTGCTGCAAGAAGCTAATTAAAAGCTTAGAGTCGAAGCATAAGAAAAAAGCAATTTACTAAAGCTGAATATTTTCATACAAAAAAACTGTTTGGAGGAAACTGAGGAGTTAAAACGTACACGGAAAAAAAATTCTTAAGGCGAACGAGTGAATAGAGAATATATTAAACTCAAAGAAAGTGTACGCTTGGATTAGGTAAAACGTTTAGTTAGAAGAGT
>NC_046658.1:139428397-139433502 GCF_010883055.1 Belonocnema kinseyi | reverse complement strand
TAATAAAGAAAACAGTGATAACACAAATATAAAGAAAAGCATTACACACTTATTAACAAAAGACAAAAGTATACAAGCTAAAGATGTCATTATTAAAAAAAATGATATAATTATAAATTGTGTTGATTGCGAAAGTGTAGCAGCTGCTGAAAAATTACTAAAAAGTGAACTGGATAAAAATTGTGAAATTACAATTGAAAAATTAAATAATCCAAAGATAAAAATAGTTGACATAGATAACTCTACAAACATGGATTCAGAAACAATTGAAAATGACATAAATATAAGAAACTTCAGAAATTTTAATGATAAGGGAAAAGTTCTTCACATGTACACTGTGAAAGAAAAAGGATTAACCAGTGTAATAATGTAAGTTAATGCTGAAGTTTATAAATATATCAGAGAAAAGAACAATAGAATCTTAGTTGGCTACCAAAGGTGCAAAGTTTTTGACGTAATTAATGTGAAACCTTGTCATAATTGTGGTGGTTTTGGACATAGTACAATTAAATGTGGGAACAGTTTAGTATGTTTGCGCTGCTCACTGAAACACAAAACATCTGATTGCAACACTAACAACAATAAGTGTCCAAATTGTTCATATAGTAATGACAAATACAACACAGATTATAATACAAATCACTCTGCTTTTGATCATAACAAATGTGAAATTTATAGCAAGAAAATAAAAAGATACATAACCTCAACGGATTATCCACTGCAACCTACATTACCTTCACTCAACAGTACAGATAATTATCGACAACAGAGGCGAAACAACATATTTGACTCACCGTTACCAACTGTACTAAAAACAAATGTATCACAACCACAAGACTCGACTAATAAGGAAGAGTTATAATGGCACAACACATCAACTTCATTGAAGACATTCAGAACCATGTTATCAAACATGAAGGTGTGTATCACAATATAAAATTTCTCAATAAGGATGGAAACATTAAAGACAGTCGCATCTTATCCCTGCCGGAAAAAAGGAAAGAATCGGAAAGGCCGCTTCGGAAAGAATTAGAAATGTTTCGGAAAGAATTCGGAAAGGATTCGGAAAGAGTTCGGAAAGAGAATTCGGAAAGGGCTATGTGAACTTTGCTTCCGTTTCTTTCCGAACGTCGAGCTGTCCCACGAATCTTTCCGATTTTTTCCGAATGTCCCTTTCTCTTACTTCTTTCCGATTTCTTTCCGATCTGTGCAGAGTGTCCCTCGTGTAAGCCTTTTCCGATCCTTTCCGATTTCTTTCCGAACGTCTCGATATTCTACCCTTTCCGAATCTTTCCACTTTCTTTCCGAATAAATTTTTCCGCTAGAATTCGCTGGTAATACATTAATTATTCTAATTTTAATTAATTGACGTTTAAGAATGTCTCGATATTCCACCCTTTCCGAATATTTTCAATTTTATTCCAAATCAATGTTTTCCCTAGAATTCGCTCGTAATAAATTAGTTATTCTAATTCTAATTAATTAACTTTAACCAATATCTCGATATTCTACCCTTTCCGAATCTTTCCACTTTCTTTCAGAATAAATTTTTCCCCTGAAATTCGCTGGTAATAAATTAATTATTCTAATTTTAATTCATTAACGTTTAAGAAAGTCTGGATATTCAACCCTTTCCGAATATTTTCAATTTTATTCTACATAAATGTTTTCCCTAGAATTCGCTCGTAATAAATTAGTTATTCTAATTCTAATTAATTAACGTTTACCAATATCTCGATATTCAACCATTTCTGAAAACTATCAATGTCATTCTAAATCAATTTTTCCCTACAATTCGCTGAAAATGAGTTAATTATTCTAATTCTAATTAATGTAAATGAAGGAAATAATTTCATTGAATTATGAGTTATTAATTTTTTATTTCACTAGAATATAATTATTTTCAGAGAATATATTTATTTGCAGGATGGACTTACGTTCAATTATTGTTTACACATAATTATCGATATATAACTAGTACAATTATTTACTCATATAAATTATAATCAGTTTCCAGTTTTTATCGTGTTTTTACCGGCTTATCATCCACAGTAATATAGATTTTCCTTAAAACTGTCAGAACATCGTAAAGAACATGGAAATGGATGTCTGGAGAGCAGAATTTCTTTCGAAAATTAAAGAAAATGAGAAATAGAAATTACATTTATTTCGTTTTTTGAAACAAAATAATATTTTCTATAAGTCTGTTTTCATGTTTTTTTTTACCAGTTCCCAAGTTTTTGCAAATAATATTTATTATTACGGACACTAAAATTGAGAAACTGAATTTCTCACAACTCATAAAACGTTATATAACAAATATACCCTCACAGACCGAAGGAACCGAATGAAGCCTGTACAAAGTACACGTAAAGACCTCATAGGGTCCCCATTCGATTCCTTTTAAAAAAAACTAAACAAAAACAGCAAGTTTATATTTTATACTGTTGAAATTCGGACTGTACGTTCAATTTTCTATTGGAAACTCACTGAGTAATGGCAATACTTTTGTTTGCAGCGGTAAAAGTTTAAAATAGATATATAAGATCTAAAACGCCTTTTGACTGCTGCTTACAGATGATGCGTTTTAAGTGTAGTAGTCAACAGGCGTTATGCGTCTTATATTCTCTTTAACTTTTTACCGTTGCGAAAAAACTATTGCGATTATTCCGTGACCTTCTATGGGGAATTTTAATGTAGATAATATAAATTAAAATGAGTCTTCGGTTTTGATCTGGTTTTTACAGCGCTATCATACACAATAAGAAATATTTTCCTCAGATCCCTATGTTACCGACCTCACAGAATAATCTTCATTTTTAAGCTGAAATCTGAAAATATTAATTTTTTTCTATTCAACGCTTATTACCGGGGAGAGTGTAACGTGCCCTTCAAAATGTAAGAGCATTATAAGGAACATGGTAACGGATATCTTGAAAGCAGAATTTCTTTCGAAAGTTGAAAAAATGTAAGGTCGGTAAAGCAGAAATTACATTTCTTTCATTTTTCGAACAAAACAATAGTTATTATACTAAACTCTAAAATAATAATACTTATAATAAATTCTATTTCTATCAATATCAAAGTATTCCCTACTTCTCAGTTCGTTACCAGTTCTCAAATCACGGCGAATAATATTCAGTATTATGGACACTAACACATATGATATGTGATTCACTGAATAAAATAGACACAAAAAGAAACGTGTGTGCAGTCATAAAAGTTGGCTACTTAGTATTTGAAATTGTTTTTGCAAGCTGTTCAGTTGATCATTTCATAGCTTTCATGTTAGAAGATATTTTTTGAAGTTTTGGTGGGGACAAAAAAATGGTTATACTACTGAATAACAAGCTAATTATGAGAGTTGGCTATATGGCTTCATGTCCCTGTATTTTTTCAAGTTTTGTCATAAAAGAATTACAGACACAATTTCAACAAGCCAATTTGTGCAAAACGATTATTTTTGCACAAAAAGGTTTGAACCTATTGTGATTTCTAGAATCAGTTATTTTGAAAAATAATTTCCATACTATTCAATTTATGCAACAAGAATTGCAAAAACATTGTAATCGGCTCATTTCGATGAAAATAATAGTAATGTTGAAACATTCTAATTTTTTTTCTTATTAAGTGTTACAAAAAAAATTGTTTCCCACCTTTACTTCAAAAAATACTTTCAAACATGAAAGCTGTGAAACAATCAATTCAACGGCTTCAAAACACAATTCCAAATAAGCAGTTACCAACTTAGCATAATTAAAACTAGACTAAACATTCAAGGTCGAATACAAACTAGTACAAATCTACAAATTTCATTTCATACTAGCTGGACCCTGTGGCAGCGTCTTTGCCGCCTCGGAACGTCCGCTCTAATTAATACTATACATCAAGAAAAAACGAAAATACAATAAAAGTTGTATAAAGTTATGAAAAAACATATAAACAAATAATGAAGAACTTTGCATTACTTAATAATAACTTATGGATGGGCTACTCATTTAAAAGTGTAACTTTTTATTGCATTTGATGTTACGCACATGATTCCTCTTCATATAAATGCAGAACATGGGAAAATTTTGAATGTAATTTTTGGATCTATGAAAAAAATAAATTATTCTATTTTTTTTTAATTTTCAAATTTTTGAACAGTATATAACTTTTCTAATTTTCATAAAAATTAAAGTCTTTATTTTGATAATTTGCAAGTCTTTTACCCATTTATAAGAAAATTTGGCAAAAATTTATAAAATTAAAAAAAAAAATTTGTTTCTTATTTGATAGCATTTGTTTGTTATTAGATAGCATAAACTACAAGACCTGAAATTATGAAAAATTTATTTTTGTTTAAATTTAAAGTAATTAAAAAATTATAGCAATTTTCCGCGGATAAAATGTTAGGAGCATAATGGAAGCACAAAATCTTACTTCGGAAACTTCGTCTCCTTTGCAGCCGCCAATTACGCCTGCGTCAGCAAAGGCTTTCAGCTTCGCCTGGAGGTCCTTTATTCCACCTGCACATAAAAAATTGTAAAATTTATAATTCCAACGCGATATATAATTTTTCCCCTACAATATTTATCAGCCCGTGGTATTCGATAACTGAATATACTTACAGATAAAAAAAATTGAGCTGTGACAGGGATATTATTCCTTATTATAGCCAAATATTAGGCTGAAAACGAACGAAGGAATTTAGAAAGATCCCTGGATCAGCAAAAATGAATATCCTTGACCATTTTCCATATACCAGGGATATCGTATAGTCAAACCCCTAATAAGTATAGCTATAATAGGGATATTAAGAATAGGTGTCTGAAGCAATTGTCGGAAGAGCGCCGGTGCATTATGGGAGCAGCGAAATAAAATGGCGACGGTCTAATCGGGAGCAGTGACAGTTGAGGTTTACTTTGGACAATTAAACGCTTTTTACCACTTAAAATGTGCGCGATTGTTAATATTAAATGGAGTTAATGATGCAGTAATAATAATTTACATTTGTTTCAATTGTAGGCGATAACTATATTGAAATATCAAGAAACGCGATAAAAACAACAAACTTGACCTTCAAATGCATTACACGGATTTCAGGGAAATTCATTTTCGCG
>NC_046658.1:139381917-139428297 GCF_010883055.1 Belonocnema kinseyi | reverse complement strand
TTTATTTACAAAAAAAGTTCTGAGGTTCAAAAAAACATTCAGTGAACTGAAAAACTGTGGTCGGTAATATAGGTATTTAGCTGTGTCACATGCCCTTAAAAAAATAGTTAAATTTGATACGAATTCTAAACCAAAGTTTAATTTTCGATGAAAAGAGTTTAATTTTTACCCCAAAAGGATGATTTTTTAACAAAATAATTGAATTTACGAGCAAAAAGGAAGTTTTTTAAAGAAAATTTTTTATTTTTCTCCCAAAATAGTACCAAATAGTTTCTACAGGAACAAAAATATTTTTTAACAAAATTCAAGAATTCTCAACCGAAAAGATGAATTTTCAGATGAAAAGATTGATTTGCTACAAGAAAGAAGAAGTTTTAATCAAAAAGATTAATTTACTTAAAAAAAAGAAAGAATTTTCAATATAATTCAAGAATTCTCAATCAAAAAGTTAATTTTTTCGGAAAGTAACATTTAATTTTTAAAAGAATAGTTCAACTTTAAAACCTGGTTGCTAAATTTTTGAACAAAGAGATGAATTTTTAAACAAAAATATTAATTCTCAACCGAAAAGTTAAATTTTCAAATAAAAAGATGAATTTTTTTAACAAAAAGGTTAATTTAATACGAAAAAGAATAATTTTTAATCAAGAAGATTAATTTACTACCAAAAACGACGAAAAAACACCAATTTTTAATAAAATTCAAGAATTCTCAATCCAAATTTTTAATTTTTAGGAAAGAACTCAATTTTTTCAATTTTTGAAAAAATATTTCAATTTTAAAACCCAGTTACTAAATTTTTGAACATAAAATGAATTTTTAAACAAAATATTGATTTTCTACAGAAAAATTATATTTTTTAACAAAATTGAAGAATTCTCCACTGAAAAGTTAAATTTTCAAACAAAAAGATTAATATACTACAAAAAAAGAAGAATTTTCAATAAAATTCAAAAATTCTCAATTAAAATTTTAATTTTTAGGAAAAAAAGAAATTTTTCAATTTTTAAAAGAATAGTTCAATTTTAATAACTAGTTGCAAAATTTTTGAACAAAAAGATGAATTTTTAAACAATAATATTAATTTTCGGCCGAAAAAACTATATTTTTTAACAAAAATCAAGTATCCTCAACCGAAAAGTTGAATCTTCAAATAAAAAGATGGATTTTTAAACAAAAAGATTAATTTATTAACAAAAAAGACAAATTATTAATCAAATTCAAGAATTTTCAATCAAAAAGTTCAATTTTTAGGAAAGAATTTTTTTTAATTTTTAAAAGAATAGTGATCATTAAAATTCAAAAATTATCAATCAAAAAGTTGATTTTTTAGGAAACATTTTATTTTTAAAAGAATAGTTTAACTTTAATACCTGATTGCTAAATTTTTGAACAAAAAGATGAATTTTTAAACAAAAAGATTGATTTATTTTTATTAAAAAAAATAGTTCAACTTTAAAACTTATTTGATAAATTTTTAACCTTAAAGATGAATTTTTAGAGTAAAGCATTAATTTTCTACCGAAAAAAAACAACCTGTTTTAACAAAAATACAGAACTCTGTACTTTTTTATTTATTACTAAAAAAGAGAAATTTTCAATAAAATTCAAGAATTCTCAATCAAAAAGTTTAATTTTTAGGAAATACATTTTTTTAATTTTTAAAAGAATAATACAACTTTAAAACCTGGTTGTTACATTTTTGAACAAAAAATTAATGTTCAAATAAAAATATTAATTTTCTACCGAAAAAAAAAACAATATTTTTAAACAAAATTTAAGGATTCTCAACCGAAAAGTTGAATTTTCAACAAAAAAAGATTGATTTTTAAATAAAAAGATTAAACTACTTTTAAAAAAAGAGGAATTTTTAATAAAATTCCAGAATTCTTCACCCTAAAATCCGAAAAATCTTTTTAAATTAATAGTTTAATTTTTAACCAAAAAGTTAATTTTTTATCCAAGAAAGATGTAATTTTTGCTAAAGCAGATGAATTTCAAAATAAAAAAAAAAAATAAATAAAACTTTAAAAATAGAGTTAAATTTTCAAACAAACAGTTGCATTTTTATTGAAAAATGTTGAAATTTCTTCTAAATAATATAAAGAAAAAAAATCTTTAAAAAATAATTAAATTTTCATTAAAACAGTAGAATTTTCAATCAAGAAGTATTACTTTTTAACAAAATAGTATAATTTTTGACCTAAAAGTTACATTTTTATCCGAAAAAGATATAATTTTTGCTTAAGTATCTGAATTTCAAAATAAAAAAAAAAATAAAAAAACTTTAAAAATAGAGTTGAATTTTCAAAAAACAAACAGTTGCATTTTTATTGAAGAAAGTTCTTCTAAAACATATGAATGCAAAAAAAATAGTTAAATTTGATACGAATTTTAAACACAAGTTTAATTTTCGATGAAAAGAGTTAAATTTTTACCCCAAAAGGATGATTTTTTAACAAAATAATTGAACTTGCAACCAAAAAGGAAGTTTTCTAAAGAAAATTGTTAAATTTTCCACCAAATAGTAAAATTTCGAACTATAATTTAAGTACAGTCCCCAATATGTATACGAGTTAAATTAATTTCAAGAAGAATTGGAAACAAGTTTTTCATAATTTTTAAAATATATATATTGTTTGTATATTTGCTTGCCTAAATAATTCTAACAACACACAGAAAACTGATAATTTTCGTGTTTATAGGAATACAATCCGTCATAATTTTTCGACGTGGAATATTTCGTACAAACAAGTAAAATAAATTACTTGTAAGGCGCAGAAGACTTTCAGTAAACATCGATCTACATTCTAAAACCATCAGTGTACAATGCAACTAATTCTGAAATGAAAAAAAAATAGTAATAATTTAAAAAATGCCTGCTCGTGGGTGAAAGCAAAGATTTTGAAAACGAGAATATCGCCTGCGAATTAGAAATTTGTTTTTATTAAAAGAAAATAAGTTCAATCCACAACCTGCAACAAGTACTGAAACTAAAAATAACAAGCATTCTCCTTTCAAGATTTACCTTTTCTCTCACAATACTGCGTGTAGTGAAGAAGAGCGACTAATTTAAAAATCACACGATTAACATTGTAAAACCTTGACTCTACTCTTCAAAGGAAATACTGCTTCTTGACAGGCGTTTGGATAATTTAGTGTTTTATTTCCTGGTCAAATAACACAGAGCGTCGTACGATGTAACACAAAAAGTACTGGTACAAGCTACATTCTAAGCAGTATATCACTCTTTAGTCTCCTATTTTTTATACATACAATCCTAAAAATTATCGCCTTCCATTCTTATAGTCTTGTAGGCTATGTCTTCATAATTGCCTATGTACACAACTTATTTATCCTCCTCCTCCTCCTCCCTATCCTCATCCTCCTCCCTATCTTCTTCCTCCCGAATTCCCAAAAATATCCCCGAAAATTCAACCCAAAAATTAAAATGTTCGAGGACTCTTTCTCATTTGCATAATAGATATTTTGTCCAAGCAAAAACTCCCGTTCATCCAGTCCCGGCTTTCTTTCCATTTCCCCGAATTCCCATTAAAGTCCCATAAAAAAAAAATACTCGCCAACTTTCTTTAAAATTACATTACGCAAGTACCGAAGCTAACCTAAATGAGGGTAAAAAAACAGCTTAAAATGACAAGTATGGAATGAAAGAATTAGCTGTTGTATCGAACTGATTGCACTGAGCCAACATTTCTCACAATGCCAAGTTTGAATTTGATCCAATTATCTGTCTTTTTTTTCTCTCTCTGAAAAAAGAAAATGTGCCGGTGGTTTTCCAAGTGAAAAATAAAATGCCAAGTATTTTGTCGTGTATAAAAAAAAACCTTCGAATTAAAAAATACTTAAAATGTGTAAAATATTGTCTCGCGATTAAAAAAGAGAAAAGAAAAAAATAAGGGTAAAAAAAATGCTATAGACTTATCGAAAAAGGTCAAACTTAACGAGCGTTGTTCATTCGCTATTCCATAAAGTGATCACTCGGGCAGAATGGCGTTCTCAAGAAGCAGTGTCAATGCGATACATGGCATGGGAAAAATATTACGATCGAAGGGTAGGACTGTTGATCATGAGTGATACTTTTTCGTAGGCGTATTCTAAATTTTTGGCGAGACCCGTGCAACAGCCATGCTGCTGAATTGTCTGGAACCTGTATGTCTTGAAGTTCTTCTCCTTGTCGATGTACGTTACCGCCGACATCAGAGGACACATTATAATTTTCGAGTGGTCCTGGAAATTGATCTGCGCAAAGAAAAATAGATTTTCGTTTACAGGAGTGTTGAATTTTTAAATAAAAAAAGATACATTTTTAGATTAAAAAAAAAGAGTTCAATTTTCAGGTAAAAAAAATTAAAATAAAATATTAACAAAATTCAAGAATTCTCCACCGAAAAGTTGTATTTTCAAATAAAAAGATGGATTTTTAAACAAAAAGATTAATATACTACAAGAAAGAAAAATTCGAATCAGAAAGATTAATTTACTACTAAAAAAGACGAAATTTCAATAAAATTTTTAAAATCTTAACCAAAGAATTGAATTCTTAAGAAAGAGATTTTTTTAATTTTTTGAAAGAATAATTCAACATTAAAAATTAATTGTTAAAGTTTTGACCAAAAAGATGAATTTTGAAACAAAAATATTAATTTATATACAAAAAAGACAAATTTTCCATAAAATTCAAAAATTCTCAATTAAAAAAGATGATTTTTTCGGAAAGAAACATTTTATTTTTTATTTTTTAAAGAATAATTCAACTTTAAAACCTGGTTGCTAAATTTTTTAACAAAAAAATGAATTTTTAAACAATAATATTAATTTTTTACCGAAAAAACTATATTTTTGAACAAAATTCAAAAATTCTCAACCGAAAAGTTAAATTTTCAAATAAAAACATGGATTTTTAATGAAAAAGATTATTTTACTACCAAAAAAGACTAATTTTCAATAAAATTCAAGAATTCTCAATCAAAATGTTGAATTTTTAGGAAAGAAAGAAGTTATTTAAATTTTTTAAACAATAGTTCAACTTTAGAACCCAGTTTTTAAATTTTTAAACAAAAAGATGAATTTTTAAACCAAAATATTAATTTATTTCCAAAAAAAGACAAATTTTCAATAAAATTCAAAAATTCTCAATCAAAAAGTTGATTTTTTCGGAAACATTTAATTTTTAATTTTTATAAGAATACTTCAACTTTAATAACTAGTTGCTAAATTTTTAAACAAAAAGATGAATTCTTAAACATTAATATTAAATTTCTACCGAAAAAACTATATTTTTTAACAAAATTCAAGAATTCTCAACCGAAAAGTTGAATTTTCAAATAAAAAGATGGATTTTTAAACAAAAAGATTAATTTAACACGAAGAAGAATAATTTTTAATCAAGAATTTTTAGGAAAGAAATCCATTTTTTCAATTTTTGAAAAAATAGTTCAATTTTACAACCCAGTTGCTAAATTTTCGAACGTAAAATGAATTTTTAAACAAGATATTGATTTTCTACAGGAAAAAAATATTTTTTAACAATATTCAAGATTTCTCCACTCAAAAGTTGAATTTTCAAACAAAAAGATTAATATGTTACAAAAAAGAAGAATTTTCAACAAAATTCAAAAGTTTTAATTTTTAGAAAAAAAAGTTCAATTTTTGTAAGAATACTTCAACTTTAATAACTACTTGCTAAATTTTTAAACAAAAAGATGAATTCTTAAACATTAATATTAATTTTCTACCGAAAAAACTATATTTTTTAACAAAATTCAAGAATTCTCAACCGAAAAGTTGAATTTTCAAATAAAAAGATGGATTTTTAAACAAAAAGATTAATTTATTAACAAAAAAGACAAATTATCAATCAAATTCAAGAATTTTCAATCAAAAAGTTCAATTTTTAGGAAATATTTTTTTTTTAATTTTCAAAAGAATAGTGATTTTCTACCAAAATGTTCTTAAATTTTTGAACAAAAAGATGAATTTTTAAACCAGAATATTAATTTATTTCCAAAAGATAAATTTTCAATAAAATTCTCAATTTAAAAGTTGATTTTTTAGGAAACATTTTATTTTTAAAAGAATAGTTCAACTTTAAAACCGGGTTCCTAAATTTTTGAACAAAAATATGAATTTTTAAACAAAAAGATTAATTTAATACGAAAAAGAAAATGTTTTAAGCAAAAAGATGTATTTAGTAGTGAAATAGAAAAATGTTCAATAAAATGCAAAAATTCGCAATCATAAAGTTTAATTTTTAGGAAAGAAAGAATTTTTTTCATTTTTAAAAGAATAGTTTCACTTTAAAACCGAGTTGTTGAATTTTTGTACAAAAAGATGAATTTTTAAACAATAATATTAATTTTCTATCGAAAAAAACTATATTTTTAAACAAAATTCAAGAATTCTCAACCGAAAAGTTAAGTTTTCAAATAAAAAGATGAATTTTTAAACAAAAAGATTAATTTGCCAACAAAAAAGACAAATTATCAATAAAATTCAAGAATTCTCAGTCAAAATTGATTTTTGAGGGAAGAAAGAATTTTTGTTTTAATTTTTAAAAGAATAGTTCAACTTTAGAACCCAGTTGTTAAATTTTTGAACAAAACGATCAATTATTAAACAAGAATAATAATTTATTTCCAAAAAGACAAATTTTCAATAAAATTCTCAATCAAAAAGTTCATTTTTTAGGAAAGAAACATTTATTTTTTTATTTTTACAAGAATAGCTCAACTTTAATACCTGGTTGCTAAATTTTTTAGCAAAAAGATGAATTTTTAAACAAAAATATTAATTTTCTACCGAAAAAACTATATTTTTTGACAGAATTCAAAAACTTTCAATCGAAGCGTTAAGTTTTCAAATGAAAACATGGATTTTTAATTAAAAAGATTAATAATTTACTACCAAAAAAGATTAATTTTCAATAAAATTCAAGAATTCTTAAGCAAAAAGTTGATTTTGTATGAAATAAAGATTTTTTTAAATTTTTAAACAATAGTTCCACTTAAAAAACACAGTTGTTAAATTTTTAAACAAAAATATTAACTTTTTAGCGAAAAAATCAATATTTTTTAACAAAATGAAAAATTCGCGGCCAAAAAGTTGAATATACAACTAAAAAAGATGATTTTTTAAATAAAAAGATTAATTTACTACCAAAAACAACCAATTTTCAATAAACTTGAAGAATTCTCAATCAAAATTTTTAATTTTTAGGAAAGAAAGACATTTTTTCAATTTTTAAAGCATAGTTCAACTTTAGAACCTAGTTGTTAAATTTTTTCTAAAAAGATGAATTTTTAAACCAACATTTTAATTTACTACCAAAAGACACCAATTTTCAAGAAATTTCAAGAATTCTCAATTGAAAATTTTAATTTTTGGGAAAGAAATTGTTTTTTTTTTTTTAAACAATGATTCAACTTTTAAACCCAGTTTTTAAATCTTTGAACGAAACGATGAATTTTTAAACAAAAATATTGATTTTCTACAAAAAAAAACAATATTTTGTTTACAAAATTCAAGAGTTCTCAACCAAAAAGTTGAAATCTTAATTAAAAAAGATGAATTTTTAAATAAAAAGATTAACTTACTTTTAAAAACGAGGAATTTTAAATAAAATTAAAGAGTTATAAAAAAATTTAAAGTTTCAACTAAAAAAGGATACATTAAAAAAAAAAGACGAATTTTTAATAAAATTCAAGAATTCTACACCAAAAAGTAGAATTTTCAACTACGAAAGATTAATTTTTAAACAAAAAGATTAATTTATTACAAAAAATACGAATTGTTAACATAAAGTTGAATTATAAAGAAGTTTTTTTTTAATATAAAAAAATAGTTCAACTTTAAAACCTATTTGTTAAATTTTTTACCTAAAAGAGGACTTGTTGGTCTAAAATATTAATTTTTTACCGAAAAAAAACATTTGTTTATAAAATCCAATAATTCTACATCAAAGAGTTGAATTTTCAACAAATAAATGATAAATTTTTAAACAAAAAGATTAATTTACTACAAAAAGACGAATTTTTAACCTAATTTATGAATTTTGAACCAAAAAGTTGAATTTTCAACTAAAAAAGAATTTTTAAACAAAAAATATAAATTTCCTAAAAGAAAGAAGAATTTTTAATAAAAAAATTAATTTACTACAAAAAAAAATAATTTTCAATAAAATTCTAGAATTCTCAACCAAAAAGTTGAATTTTCGGGAAAGAAATTTTTTAATTTTTAAAAGAATAGTTCAACATTAAAAATTAATTGTTAAAGTTTTGACAAAAAGATGAACTTTTAAACAAAAATACTAATTTTCTACTGAAATAACCATATTTTTTGACATAATTCAAGAAATCTTAATCTAAAAGTTGAACTTTGAAATAAAAGGATGAATTTTTAAATAAAAAGATTAATTTTCTAACGAAGAAAAACGAATTTTCAACATATTTCAAAAATGCTCAAACAAGTGGAGTTTTTAAGAATGAAAGAAACAATTTATTTTTTATTTTTAAGAAATTAGTGTAACTTTAAAACATAGCTGTTTCATTTTTTAATAAAAAGATGAATTTTTACACAAAAAGATTAATTTTCTAATGTAAAAAACGAATTTTTAACCATTTCAAGAATTCTCAACAACAAAGTTGAATTTTCAAATGGAAAAAATGGACTTTTTAACATAAATACAATTTTTTTTTAAATTCAAGAATTCTCAACCGAAAAGTTGAATTTTCAAATTTAAAATTTTAAACAAGAGAATTAAACTACTGAAAAAATAAATTTTCAACAAAATTCCAGAATTTTCAACCAAAAATTTGATTTTTTAGGAAAGAAATATATTGTTTTTAATTTTTAAAAGAACAGTTCAACTTTAAAGTCGGTTTGTTAAATTTTTGACCAATAAGATAAATTTCTAAATAAAAATATTAATTTTCTACCGTGAAAAAATAATATTTTTAAACAAAATTCAAGAATTCTCAACCCAAAAGTTAAATTTTCAAATAAAAAAGAAGAGTTTCTAAACAAGAAAATTAATATACTGCGAAAAAAGACAAATTTTTAATATAATTCAAGAGTTATAAAAAAAAGTGGAAGTTTCAACTAAAGATAAACGTTTTTAGACAAAAAAAACTCATTTTTATTCAAATTCAAGAATTCTACATCAAAAAGTTGAATTTTCAACTAATACAGATAAATTTGTAAACAAAAATATCAGATTTTTACAGAAAAAAAACATTGTGAACAAAATTTAAGAACTCTGCACATAAAAGTTAAATATTTAACTAAGAAAGATGAATTTTTAAACAAAAAGATTAATTTACTACGAAAAAGAGAAATTTTTAAGCAATAAAATTAATTTAGTACCAAAGAAGAAAAAATTTCAATAAAATGCACAAATTCACAATCATAAAGTTTAATTTTTAGGAAAGAATTTTTTTAATTTTTAAAATACTAGTTCCACTTCAAAAATCAGCTGTCAAATTTTTGAACAAAAAGATGAATTTTTAAATAATAATATTAATTTTTCACCGAAAAAAACTATATTTTTTTAACAAAATTCATGAATTCTCATCCGAAATTTAAGTTTTCAAATAAAAAGATGGATTTTTAAACAAAAAGATTAATTTACCAATAAAAAAGACAAACTATCAATAAAATTCAAGAATTTTCAATCAAAAAGTTCAATTTTTAGGATAGAATTTATTTTTTATTTTTTAAAAGAATAGTGATTTTCTACCGAAAAATAAAACAATATTTTTTAACAAAATTCAAGAAACCTCAACTGAAAAGTTAAATTTTCAAATAAAAAAATGGGTTTTTGAAACAAAAGATTAAATTACTACAAGAAAGAAAATTTTTTAATCGAAGAGATTAATTTATTACAAAAAAGACGAATTTCGAATAAAATTCAAAAATATCCATCCAAAAAGTTGAATTATTAGGAAAGAAATTTTTTCAATGTGACCAAAAGAGTTCAACTTTAAAACTATTTGTTACATTTTTATACGAAAAGATGACTTTTTAGACTAAAATATTAATTTTCTAAATAAAAAAGAAAAAAACATTTTTTAACAAAATTCAAGAATTCTGTACTTTTTTATTTGGTACTAAAAAAAATTTCAATAAAATTCAAGAATTCTCAATCAAAAAGTTTAATTTTTAGAAAAGAATTTTTTTAATTTTTAAAAGAATAGTACAACCTTAAAACCGGGTTGTTAAATTTTTTAACAAAAAATTAATTTTTAAACAAAATATTCATTTTCTACCGAAGAAAAAACAATATTTTTTAACAAAATTCAAGAATTCTCAACCGTAAAGTTGAGTTTTCAACTAAAAAAAGATGGATTTTTAAATAAAAAGATTAAACTACTTTTAAAAAAGAGGGATTTTTAATAAAATTCAAGAGTTCTAAAAAAAAAATTCAAGTTTCAACTAAAAAAGTATACATTTTTAGACAAAAAGACGAATTTTTAGTCAAATTCAAGAATTCTCCACACTACAATCTTAAAAATCTCTTTAAATTATTAAAATCTATTACAAATTTCTCAGAATATTTTAAAGTACCCGGAAATATATTAAAATATAAATCAATACGTTAAGAGAAGGAGGAAAAGGAGGAGGAGGAGGAGGAGGAGGAGGAGGAGGAGGAGGAAAAGGAGGAGGAGCATTAAGAAAAGGAGCATAAGGATGACGAAAATTATGAGGATTAGGAAGATGAGCATTAACATAATGATTGTGAGGAGCACTAGAAGGAGGATCATTAAAAGGAGGAGAGGGAGCATGAGGAGGAGGAACATAAGGTGGAGAAACATTATGAGGAGTATTAGGAGGAGGAGCATGAGGAGGAAGAGCACTAGGAGGAGGAGGAGGGCATGAGGAGTAGGATCATTATGAGGAGCATTACAAGGATGAGCATTAGGAAGAAGAGCAATCAAAAGAGGAGCATTATGAGAAGGAGCATTAAGAGGTGGAGTATTATGAGGAGGATTACTAAGAGGAGGGGGGCATGAAGAGGAGCATTATGAGGAGCATTTGGGAGAGGAGCATTAGAAGGAAGAGCATTAGGGAGAGGAGCATTAGGATTAGGAACATTAAGAGGATTAGAATTAGGAGGAGGAGCATTAGGAGAAGATAAATGAGGAGAAGATGGAAGCAGAGAGGTGAAGGTGGAGGGTGAGAATGTATGATATTTGAAACGACTGGACAGATCTTTCTTGGAAAAGTTGATGAAGAATAATAATAGAACTGACCTGGACAGATCCATTGGTGAGCTGCATGACGACAGCTGTTTGTGTCCTGAACCACTGGTTCATGTAAGGTATTCTCGAGAGCTGGTCGCTCTGCTTGACCGCGATCGCGCCTCCCGCTTTCATCAAATGTTCCGTCATGTAGCGCAAGAAGAAATTGAGCAGCTTCATCTTCTTCTCGAGACTGTTAGGGTAGGACTGCTGGGTATAGTAGAGTTCTTTGCCATCTCGATTGATATAGTGGATATTGTGTCCATTGGCCAGCATGATTAATCGCGTGCCGTCGTTGTACATGACGCCAACACCGTCGTCCGAGAGCTGATAGCCGAAACCGTACTTGTCCGAGTAATCCACCCACTTGCTGATCCAGACAAACGGCTGGGCATCCGGATCTGTCATTTCGTCTGCAAAGCCCGCCAATCAAATCAATCGCTACAACTTCAGCCACAATCTTTCCATTTTCAAGAGAAAGAGGGCGCGGAACCGATATTCTTTCAACGGTCACAAAACAACAAAAGTCTATTGTTTTTCTTGAAATAGTCATTGAGATTGATGGATTTTCAACTTGGATTGTTTTAAATCAGAGAAGTTTATCATTTACAATAATTTCAGGATCATTTCTACCCGAAAAGTCGAATTTTCAACAAAACAGTCGAATATTTTACCAAAAAAAAAGATGATTTTTCAATGAAAAAATTCAAGTTTCAACGAAATGTCAAATTTTAAATTAACTGGCTGAATTTTCAAGCCAAAAAGACCAATTTTCAACAAAATAGTCGAATATTTTACCAAAAAATATCCCATTCAAGCAGTTGAATTTTTGAATAAAAAAGATGGATTTTTATCACAAACATTTATTTACTACCAAACATCCGAATTTTGAACAAAAAGTTGAATTTTCAAGTAAAAAAAAGGGGAATTTTTCAACAAAAAGATTAATTTCCTACAAAAAAAATTTCAATAAAATTCAAGAATTCTCAACAAAAAAGATGAATTTACAACTAAAAAGTTTACATTTTCAACTAGAAAAGATAAATTTTTTTTACCAAAAAAGACAAAATTTCAATAAAATTCAAAGAATTCTTAAACAAAAAGTTAAAATTTTCGGAAAGAAAGGAATTTGTTTAATTTTTAAACGAGCAATTGCACATTAAAACTTAGTTGTTACATTTTTAACCTAAAAGATGAATTCTTAAATTAAAATATTAATTTTCTACCGAAAAAAAAAACATTTTTTAACATAATTCAAGAATTCCGAACCAAAAAGTTGAATTTTCAACTAAAATTTTTAAACAAAAGGATTAGTTTTATACCAAAAAAGCCAAATTTTTGGCAAAATTCAAGAATTCTGAACCAAAAAAAGAATTTTCAACTAAACAAGAAGAATTTTTAAACAAAAAGATTAATTTTCTATAGAAAACAAAAGACGAATTTTGAATCAAATTCAAGATTTCTAAACCAAAAAGTTGATTTTTTAACTAAAAGATGAATTTTTAAACGAAAATTTGAATTGACTACCAAAAAGGACGAATTTTTAAACAAAAAGATTAATTTTCTACTAAAAAAGACGAATTTTTAATCAAATTCAAGAGTTGTGAACAAGAAAGTTGAATTTTTAACTAAAAAAGTTAAATTTTTAATTTAAAAAACATTCATTTTAAAACAAAAAGCCGAATTTTTGACAAAATTCAAGAATTCTGATCCAAAAAGTTGAATTTTCAACTAAAAAAGAAGAATTTTTAAACAAAAAGATTAATTTTCTATAGAAAACAAAAGCCGAATTTTTGACAAAATTCAAGAATTCTGAACCCAAACGTTGAATTTTCAACTAAAAAAGAATGGTTAAACAAAAATTTTAATTTGTTGCCAAAAAAGACGAATTTTTAAACAAAAAAATTAATTTTCTACCAAAAAAGACGCATTTTTAAACAAAAATATTCATTTACAAAACAGTCAGGGAATTTTTTTAAAGTCAGGGAATTTTTTAGCGAGCGAGTTTCATTTTTCTTTAAATATCAATATGAAATCAAATAAAATTGATTCTCTATTTGTAAAAATAGCTTTCTATTGCTGTATTGAACTATTTTGATGAATTTTTTTTGTTTAATTGATCTTTTTTGCCCTGAAAATTTAACTATTCTATTTTTGGTTAAAAATTGATCGATTTCAGTTGAAAATTAAAGTATCTCGTTGAAACTGAATGTATTTTGTTGAAAATTTACCAATTTATTTGTAATATTTTCTCTCTCTTATTGACGGAAAAATTTTTTTAGTTAAAAAGGCAACTCATGTTAAAAATACATCTTTTTTAGTTGAATTAAAATGTTTTTGATGAAAAATTAAAATCTTTTTTTATTGAAATATCAACAACAGAATTTTTTTTCTGAATCCTTTTTTCAATGAACATCTAATTAACAGGTTAAATATTAAACTCTTTTGATCAAAATTATTTTTATTTAAAGTTCATCATGTTAAACGAAAATTTATCTCTTTGGTTGAAACCTGAAATATTTTGCTGAAAATCAGTTGTTTTTTTTTTGAAAATTAAATCTTATTGACTGAAAATGTAATTATTCCAGTTGAATGCTGCATCACTTTAATTAAAATTTATCTCTTTGGTTGTTTATTAATTTTTGTAACGAAAATCTAGCTATACAATTTCTGTTTCGTTAAAAATTCAAGTATTCTTTTTAAATATTCATCATATTATTTGAACTCTGAACCGGAAAGTTGAATTTTAAACTAAAAAAAGAAGAATTTTTAAACAAAATGTTAATTTACTATCGAAAAAGACGAATTTTTAATCAAATTCAAGAGTTTTGAACCAAAAAGTTGAATTATCAAACAAAAAAGAAGAATTTTGAAACATAGTATTAATTTACAGTTGAAATTTCTTTCTGAACACATAAAATTAGCAACAAAAAGATTAATTTTCTATAGAAAGAGAAACAAATTTGTAATCAAATTCAAGAGTTCTGAATCAAAAAGTTAATTTTTTAACTAAAAGAATAATTTTTAAACAAAAAAATTAATTTTCTATAAAAAAAGACGAATTTTCGATAAAATTCAAGAACTGTGAACCAGAAAGTTGAATTTTTAACTAAAAAATAATCATTTTTAAACAAAACGTTGATTTACTATCGAAAAAGACGAATCTTTAATCAAATTCAAGAGTTCTGATCGAAAAAATTGATTTTTTAACTAAAAAAAAAAAATTTTTAAACAAAAGTATTAATTTACTACCAAAAAGGACGAATTTTTGACAAAATTCAAGAATGCTGAACCAGAAACTTGAATTTTTAACTAAAACAGATAAATTTTCAAACATAAATATTAATTTACTACCAAAAAAGACGAAGTTTTAATCAAATTAAAGAGTTCTCGTCTACAAAGTTGAATTTTCAACTAAATAAGAATTTTTAAACAAAAGATTAATTTTCTATAGAAAACAAAAGACGAATTTTGAATCAAATTCAAGAGTTCTGAATCAAAAAGTTGATTTTTTAACTAAAAGATTAATTTTTAAAGCAAAAGATTAATTTAACACGAAAAAGGATGAGTTTTGACAATGTTCAAGAGTTCTAAACCAAAAAGTTGAATTTTCAATTAAAAAAAAAAAAGAATTTTGAAACAAAATATTAATTTACTATCGAAAAATACAAATTTTTAATCAAAATCAAGAGTTCTCAACCACAAAGTTGATTTTTCAACTGAAAAAAAGAATTGTTGAAGAAAAATTTTATTTTACCAACAAAAAGGACGAATTTTTAAACGAAAAGATTAATTTTTTACCAAAAAAAGCCAAATTTTCGACAAAATTCAAGTGCTCTGAACCAGAAAGTTGAATTTTTAACTCAAAAATATTAATTTTTAAACAAAATATTAATTTTCAAACAAAATATTAATTTAATATCGAAAAAGATTAATTTTTAATGAAACTCCACGGTTCTGAACCAAAAAGTTGAATTTTTATTTTTAAAAAGTTAAATTTTTAAATAAAAGAGATGAATTTTTAAACAAAAAGATTAATTTAATACGAAAAAGGATCTGTTTTCACAAAGTTCAGGAGTTCTGAACCAAAAATTTGAATTTTCAATTTAAAAACCAAAAAATTTTTTAACAAAATATTAATTTACTATCGAAAAATACAAATTTTTAATCAAAATCAAGAGTTCTCAACCACAAAGTTGAATTTTCAAACCAAAAGATTACTTTTCTACCAAAAAAGCCGAATTTTCGAGAAAATTCAAGAACTCTGAACCAGAAAGTTTAATTTTTAATTTAAAAAAAAGGGAATATTTAAACCAATGGTTAATTTACTATCAAAATAGACGATTTTTTAATCAAATTCAAGTGCTCTGATCCAGAAAGTTGAATTTTTAACTCAAAAATATTAATTTTTAAACAAAATATTAATTCTGAATCAAAAAGTTGAATTTTTAATTTAAAAAAGTTAAATTTTTAAATAAAAGAGATGAATTTTTAAACAAAAAGATTAATTTAATACGAAAAAGGATGTGTTTTCACAAAGTTCAAGAGTTCTGAACCAAAAAGTTGAATGTTCAACTAAAAGCGAAGAATTTTTGAACAAAAAGATTAATTGTCTTAAAAAACAAAACAAATTTTTAACTAAATAAGTTGAATTTTTAACTAAAAAAAGATAAATTTTTACTAGAAAAAGATAAATTTTCTAGTAAAAAAAACCTGAATTTTTGACAAAATTCACGAATTCTGAACCATAAACTTGAATTTTCAGCTAAAAAATAATTTTTAAACAAAATATTAATTTACTATCGAAAAAGACGAAATTTTAATTAATTTAAGAGTTCTGAACCAAAAAGTTGAATATTTAACTAAAAAATTTTAATTTTTAAGTTAAAAGATGAATTTTTAAACAAAAAGATTGATTTTCTACCAAAAAAGCCGAATTTTGAAAAATTTTAAGAATTCTCAACCAAAATGTTGAATTTTCAATTAAGAAAAATAAATTTTTTAACAAAAAGATTAATTTTCTACAAAAAAAGACAACTTTCTTAATTAAATTCAAGAATTTTGAACCAAAAAGTGGATTTTATACAAAAAAAGTAGAATTTTTAACTAAAAAAGTTGAATTTTCAACTAAAAAAAGAAAGAATTTTTTAACGAAATAATTAATTCACAGTTGAAATTTCCTACTGAAAACATGAATTTTTCAACAAAAAGATTAATTTTCTACCAAAAAAGATGACTTTTTTTTAATGAAATTAAAGAATTTTGAACCAAAAAGTTGATTTTATACAAAAAAGTGGAAGTTTTAACTAAAAAATATGAGTTTTTAAACAAAAAGATTAGTTTTCTTCTAAAAAAGCTGAGAAAGTTGATTTTTTAACTAAAAAATAATCATTTTTAAATAAAACGTTAATTTACTATCGAAAAAGACGAATCTTTAATCAAATTCAAGAGTTCTGATCGAAAAAGTTGATTTTTTAACTAAGAAAAAAAGAATTTTTAAAGAAAAGTATTAATTTACTACCAGAAAGGACGAATTTTTGATAAAATTCGAGAATTTTTAACCAAAAAGTTGATTTTATACAAAAAAGTAGAATTTTTAACTAAAAAAGATGAATTTTTAGCAAAATGCTTAATTTTCTACTAAAAAAGCCGACTTTTTAAAATGAAATTCAAGAATTTTGAACCAAAAAGTTGATTTTATACAAAAAAAGATGAATTTTTAAACAAAAAGATTAATTTTCTACTAAAAAAGCACAATTTTCGACAAAATTCAAGAAAACAAGAATCCAACGACCAAATTTGGACCACAACGAATGAACGATAACAAAAAAAAAACCTATTGTAATCTGAAAAAAAAAACAAAAAACAAAAAAAAATAAAGTAAAATAAAATTTTCGGAAAGAGAGAGAGCACCTGTTCGTGGGTGCTGTCAATTTCTACCACTTGAAATTTTCTTGCCTTGATAAGGGCAAACGTTGCCGAAACGTTGGTAAAGCAAATTTATTTATTTATGTTTTTTATTTTATTGTAATTTCATGTTCATGAAAATAAAAAAGACGAAAGAAAGAGAAAGAGAAGGAAGGGGATGTAGTTGGCTGCCTTCTCATTTTTCTTTCCTCTTTTTTAATTTTTTTCCGAAAATTTTATTTTGTAAAATGATTTGATGAAACAAATCAATCCTTTCTTCGACCGTTGATATTTATTGATTTCTGTCATTTCGTCAATTTCTGTTCGTCCGTTCTAACCTACGCCAAATTTGTTTTCTCGTATAATTTTTAAAAAATGTAGTTGTAATCGATTGAAGTCTCGAAAAAAATTTTGTTGAGACTTCAAAAAATGACTAAATTTTAATTAATTTTCTTAAAACTATTGACTGAAATGTTCCTTTTTTTTACTGAAAATTGATCTGTTTGACTATTTAAACTATCATCAACTCCGGTTTAAGAACCTTTGAAAAAGGTACGCATGTGTACTGAAACGTCAGGTAGCTTTGAAAGGAGTTTTTTCTATTAAATAAATATCTGAGTTTCGAAGAACATGTTTTTTTGACTCATATTTATTTTTTCGATTTACGATTGGACCGTAAGACATAAATAATTTGAAATCTACGATTTGAAGTCAATAAATTTTATTTCATTTTATTTTTCTTTTGTTTTTTTTTCAGATTACAATAGGGTTTTTTTTTTTTGGTTTTCGTTTATTCATTGTGGTCCAAATTTGGTCGTTGGATTCTTGTTTTGTTTAACAGGATTTTGCATCAATTTGATTATTGGAAGTTAAATAGGATTTTTAATTTGGATTTTGGTTTAATTTAAATTTCGTAAATTTTGAAACTTCAAGAAATCTGCACCAGAAAGTTTAATTTTTAATTTCGAAAAAAAAGGGAATGCTTAAACCAACTGTAAATTTACTATCGAAAAAGACAATTTTTAAATCAAATTCAAGAATTCTAAACCAAAAAGTTGAATATTTAACTTGAGAAGGAGAATTTCGAAAGAAAAAGATTAATTCAAAGTTGAAGTTTCACACTGAAAAGATCAATTTTCGAACAGAAAGACCAATTTCCTATAAAAACCAACATGCAAACATTTGTAAACGTAGAAAAAAAAACCCTTAGTTTTATCGAGGATCTCCTGAGCGGCCTAATAGAGATGAAAAGGTAGCATAGTTTAATCAACGATCCCATACCTGCAGACGAAGCCAGTTTCTGGGCAGGTTTCGATTTGAGAACCCCGTGGAGCTGCTCCTTGAGCGTCGCCAACATCCGCTTGTTCTCCTGGTTCTGCTTCTGCACGTCGTTGACCAGTTGGCCTTGCTCGGCGGAGGCCTTGGCTTTCGAGGTGGGGCTCGCGAACTTGTTGCGCTGAGGACTGCTCGGGACTCTGAAGACGATGTCGCCACTCTCCCCGGAATTGTAATTGTTCATGTTCATCTCCGAGAGCGGCTTCCGGTTGTTGTGTGACTCGAGTGTGTCCAGCCTGGGCGCCATCGTCAGACAGGAGAGCGGCAGACTCAGCGGCAGGAAGCCGCTGGTGAAGAATTCGTCCTTGATCAGCTTGGAGACGCTGGGCCGTTTCAGAGGGTTGCCCTGCAGCATGCTCGAGATCATCGTCATGGCGGGCCTCGAGACCGAGGAGGGCATTTTGTACTGCACTTGCTTGATCCTCGAGTAAGTCTCTTTCAGACTGGAGGTCTCGAAGGGCGGCTTTCCGACCAGCAGTGTGTACATTATGCAACCGATGCTCCACACGTCCACCTCGAAGGAGTGGCCAACCTTGGTCAATATTTCTGGGGCTATGTAATTCGGAGTCCCGCACAAGGTCCTGCAAACAACCGACACTTTCTTCTCTCATCCTCGAAACTAATTCACAGACTTTCGAGAACTAAATTCTCGCAAAATAGAGGCTTTCAATAAAAAGAAAGACTTTCTTTTCCGAAGACAGTTTTCAGGGTGGCTGTTTTATTTCAAGAAGAAAAATCCCCTCCCGCTCGCGTTTCCCCGGTTCACAAATATTTTTTAAGGTATTTCATTTTTTTAGCAAAAATATCAATGTGAATCAAGGAGAAAAGAAAAAATAATAACGAATTTTATAGAAATAATATGGATTTTTTTAATCAAAAATATTAATTTTCTACCGAAAAAGAATAATTTACTAGCAAAAAAGAGAGGAACTCTCAACCCAAGAATTGAACTTTAAATTTTAATTAAAAGTTGAATTTATACATAAAAAAGAACCGTTTTCGACTAAAAATGGAATATTTACATTTTTAACTACTAAAGTCATTTTTCAACAAACAAAAACAATGGAATTTTCAACAAATTTCAAGAATTCTCAAGCAAAAAGTTAAAATTTTAACTAAAAAGAATGAATTTTTTAACAAAAAGTTAATTTACTACCAAAAAAGAGGAATTTTTTAGAGAAACAATTTTATTTTTTTTTTATTTTTAAGAAAGTAGTTCAACTTTAAAACTGAATTATTATATTTTTAACAAAACGAGGAATTTTCAAACGAAAAGATTTTTTTTCTATAAAAAAAACCTATTTTTTAAAACAAAAATCAAGATTTTGCAACCAAAAAGTCGAATTTTTAACCAAATTTAACAATTCTCAATCAAAAAATTAATTTTTAACCGAATTCAAGAATTCTCAACCAACATATAAATTTTAAAAACAAAAAATATTAATTTTCTACGAAAAAACCGAATTTTTAACAAACTTCAAGAATTCTCAACCAAAAAGTCGAATTTTAAACCGAATTAAACAATTCTCAATCAAAAAAATAATTTTTAAATAAAGAAAATTAATTTTCTATCGAAAAAAAAACAATTTTTAACAAAATTCAAGAATTCTCAACAAAAAAATGAATTTTTGAATACAAAAAATTAATTTTCTATTAAAAAAAAAACGAATTTTTAACCAAATTTAAGAATTCTCAACCAAAAAGCCGAATTTTTAACCAAATTTAACCATTCTTGACAAAAAAAATTAATTTTCTATCGAAAAAACGAATTTTTAACAAAATTCAAGAATTCTAAATCAAAAAACGAATTTTTAACGTAATTCAACAATTTTCAATCAAAAAGTCGAATTTTTATCGAAATTCAAAGAATTCTCAACCAAAAAATTAATTTTTAACGTAATTCAACAATTTTCAATCAAAAAGTCGAATTTTTATCCAAATTCAAAGAATTCTCAACCAAAAAATTAATTTTTAAATAAAAAAAATTAATTGTCTATCGAAAAAAAAAACAGAATTTTAAACAAAATTCAAGAATTCTCAATCAAAAAACGAATTTTTAACGTAATTCAACAATTTTCAACCAAAAAGTCGAATTTTTAACCAAATTTAACAATTCTCAACCAAAAAATTAATTTTTAAATAAAAAAATATTAATTTTCTACCGAAAAACCCGAATTTTTAACAAACTTCAAGAATTCTCAACCAAAAAGTCGAATTTTAAACCAAATTAAACAATTCTCAATAAAAAAATTAATTTTAAATTAAAAAAATTAGTTTCCTATCGAAAAAAAAAACAATTTTTAACAAAATTCAAGAATTCTCAAACAAAAAATGAATTTTTAACAAAATTCAAGAATACTCAACCAAAAAATGAATTAAAAAAATAATAATAATTTTCTATTGAAAAAAACAATAATTTTGAACAAAATTCAAGAATTCTCAACCAAAAAGTTAAAATTTCCACTAAAAAAGATGCATTTTTTAACAAAAAGTTAATTTACTACTAAAAAAGACGAATTGTTGAGAGGGAAACAATTTTTTAATTTTTCAATTTTTTACGAAAGTAGTTCAACTTTAAAAACTAGTTGTTATATTTTTAACAAAACAGTTGATTAATTTTCCATCGAAAAAAACGATTTTTTAACGAATTTTTAAACAAATTCAACAATTCTCAACCAAAAGACGAATTTTTAAATACAAAAAAAAATTATTTTTCTATCGAAAAAAAACACAAATTTTTAACAAAATTCGGGAATATTTAATAAAAAAATTAATTTAAAAATTTATTTTTAAATAAAAAAAAAATTAATTTTCTATGAAAAAAACGAATTTTTGACAAAATTCAAGAATTTTCAGCCAAAAAATGAATTTTTAAATAAAAAAAAAAAATTATTTTTCTATTTAAAAAACCGGAATTTCTAACAAAATTCAAGAATTATCAACCAAAAAGTCGAATTTTTAACAAAATTAAACAATTCTCAATAAAAACTTGAATTTTAAATAAAAACTATTAATTTTCCATCGAAAAAATAATTAATTTTTAACCAAATGCAAAAATTCTAAACAAAAAATTCGGATCTTCAATTGAAAAAGATAAAATTTTTAACTAAAAAATATGAATTTTTAAACAAAAAACAAAGTTGAATTCTAACTTAAAAAAGAACCGTTTTCGACTAAAAATGGAATATGTAAATTTTCAATTACTAAAGTAATTTTTCAACCAAAAAAAAATTAATTTTCCATCAAACAGTTTAATTTTCAATCAAAAAGATAAATTTTTTAAAAACAATTTTGTATAGTCTACCAAAAACTATATTTTTAACCAAAAGGATGAGTTTTTAAGCAAAAAGTTGAATTTTTAACAAAATTCAAGAATTCTGAACCAAAACGTTGAAGTTTCAACTAAAAAAAGATAAATTTTTAAGCAACAAAATTAATTTAATACAAAAAAGAATAATTTTTTAAGAATAATATTAATTTAAAACCAAAAAGACCAATTTTCAATAAAATTCCAATTTTTAACCTAAAAGATGAATTTTTAAACTAAAATATTAATTTTCTATAAAAACAATACAAAAATTTATCACGGTCAATGAAATTTAAAAAACGGAACACTGAAGCTAACAAATTTTTAACGTTATCATTTTCAATGCTCTAAATTAAAAAATGAATCCATGAACTTAAAAACTTTTCAAAATTACATAATTTTAAGAAATTTTAAGCTAGAAACATCAAATATTGAAAAATTGAAAAAATTTTCAATTGAACACTTCTTAAATTAGAAATTCAATTATTTTCTTTTTAAATAGTTTAAACATCCTTGGAAAGCTTCAACATTTTATTTCAAAACCTTGAGAAATCTAGAAGTTGTTTTAAATTATAAATTATTTTGGAAATTTTTTCGGAATTTCGAAATATCTATCAAAATGAATTTCAAAGATTTCAACGAAGTTTTCAAAAAAGATTCAAGAAAATTTTAAGAAAACTTTCCAAAATTTGCAAGATAATTTTAAATCTTTTTAAATTCCTAAATATCTCTTAAAATTACTCAATTTTTTCTACAAATTTTTATTTGTAAATTATACATCAAAATTCAAGAATTCTCAACCGAAAAATGAATTTTTAAATAAAAAAATTAATTTTCTATAAAAAAACGCATTTTTTAAAAAATTCAACAATTCTCAACCAAAAAATTAATTTTTAAATTAAAAAAAATAATTTTTTATCGAAAAAGTCGAATTTTTAACAAAATTCAAGAATTCTCAACCGAAAAATAAATTTTTAAATAAATAAAATTAATTTTCAATCAGAAAACAAACGAAATTTTAACAAATTTCAAGAATTCTCAACCAAAAACTTAAAATTTCAACTAAAAAAGATGCATTTTTTAACAAAAAGCTAATTTACTACCAAAAAATACGAATTTTTAAGAGGAAATTTTTTTTTAATTTTTAAGAAAGTAGTTCAACTTTAACACCTAGTTGCTATATCTTTAACAAAAAGGATGAATTTTTAAATAAAAAAAAAAAAATTTCTATCGAAAAAAACGAATTTCTAACAAAATTCAAAAACTCTCAACTAAAAAATAAATTTTGAAATCAAAAGATTAATTTACTACAACCAAATGAATTATCAATAAAACTCAAGAATTCTCAACCAAAAGGTCGAATTTTTAACCAAAAAGGATAAATTTTTAAAGAAAAACAAAGTTCAATTTTAAAAAAAAGTTTAATGCTAACTTTGAAAAAGAACCATTTTCAACTAAAAGTGGAATATGTACATTTTTAATTACCAAAGTAATTTTTCAACCATAAAAACAAAGGAATTTTCAACAAAACAATTCAATTTTTAAAAACAATTTTGAATGGTCTACCAAAAATTCCATTTTTAAGAAATTTGTTACCGTAGTTGGTAAATTTTTAACCAAAAGAATGAGTTTTTAAACAAAAAGATTCGTTTTCTCTCAAAAAAGACGAATTTTTAATCAAATTTAAGCATCTCGATTCAAACAATTGAATTTTTAAATAAAAAATATGGACTTGTTAACATAAACATTAATTGACTACCAAAAAGTCGATTTTTTAACAAAATTCAATAATTCTTAACCAAAAAGTTGAGCTTTCATATAAAAAAGTTAGATTTTTTAACAAAAATATTAATTTTCTACGAAAAAAGTCGAATTTTTGTTCAAATTCAGGAGTTCTGAACCAAAAGTTGAATTTTCAAGTAAAAAAGAAGAGTATTTAATCGAATTCAAAAATTCTGAACAAAAAAGTTGAAGTTTCAACAGAAAAAAATGAATTTTTAAACAAAAAGATTAATTTACTACAAACAAAAAAAGAAATTTCAATAAAATTCAAGAATTCTCAACCAAAATGTTGAATTTTTTAATGAAATTTAAGAATTATCAACCAAAAAATGAATTAAAAAAAAATTGGAACAAAAAAATTACCAATGTAATTTTCAATGAAAAGAAAAAAAAATTTTCAACATAACAATTGAATTTCTAACCAAAGACGAATTTCAACCTAAAAATATGAATTTAAAACCAGATCGTTATCTTTTATATTAAATTAAAAATGAACGAATTTTCAAATAAAAAGGTAGATTTAAACCAAACAATTTGAACTTAACAAAATAAATACACAAATTAAATAAACCAAATAGCTAAATTTTCTATAAAAAGATAAATTTGCAATCAAAAATGCAAAATTTTCTGCAATGTAAATTGTATTTTCAATCCAAATGAGCAAATTTTCAGCAAAAAATTTGAATTTTTGAACAGAAAAGATGCAATTAACAAAAAAGCTTAATTTTCGACAAAATAATTAAATTTTGAACGAAAAAATTCAATTTGTAATCTAAAAAGATGAATTTTCAATCAAAAAGATTAGTTTTCTAGGACAAATAGTTAAATTTCAAAGTATAAAACAAATTCATTTCCAACCAAAAATGAAATTTAAATTTGCAGTTAAAAAAATTGATTTATTTATGACTAAAAAGAGATTAATTTTCAATCAAGAAAGTACTTTCAATCGAAAAAGGACGCCAAATTCAAACTGTTGAATTTTTAACAAAAAAGTTAATTTTCGATCAAATAATAAAATTTAAAAGAAATAGTTTAATTTTTAATCAAACAGTTTGATTTTTCTACCAAAAAGCTAAATTTTCAACCAGAAAGGTCAACTTTCTACCAAAAACGAAAGTTTTTTTTTAAATACAAGAATTTTCAACCAATCACTAAATTTCTGTCGAAATAGATGAATTTTTGAACTAAAAAGACCACTTTTCAATCTAAAAATATGAATTTTAAACCAAATTTTTAAACGAACAATTCAATTTCAAATTTGGATTTATAAATAATAAGTGAAAACTTTTATTTGTAGAAAAAATTTAAGTAATTTTAAGAGATATTTTGAAGTTTTAAGAAAATAAACATTTTTTAAATTAAAATTTTGAAATGATTTCAAATAATTTAAACAAAGTCTGCGTCCCGACAAAATGCAGCTATTTGCACTAATTTGTTGCAGATTTAAAACAAACAATTAGAAGCCTAGGAAAATTGAAAAAGATTTTTCATTTTGAACAATTATTTTAACAGAATGTTTAGAAAGATTTTCAAAATTGTCAAAAAGAACCTGGAAGATTTTAACGATTTTTTTTTAATTTGCAGTATTTTCTAAAAATTGTAGGAAAAATTCGATTCATTTAAAAATATATTTAAAAGATCTCAAAAAAAAAATATCACACAAATTAAACATTTTAAAATAAAATAATTAAAATTATAAAGTTCAAAAAGTTCTTCGAAATTTAAACGATTCTTTTTCTTAATTAATAAAATCTGAAACTTAAATCAGTTAAAAATTCAATAATTTAGACTGAAACAATAGGCTTGAAAAATATTTTTTTGTTAAATAAAATATTTTAGAATTAAGGATAGAAAAACTGAAAATCATTAATAAAAAATATATAAATTCAAATAATTTATCAATTATTATCATAATATTAATTTAGTTCGCGTTTAATTTTTAAAAAAACGAGAAAAAATGGGGAAAAAAGTAAATCTTTTTTAAAAAAGGGGGGGGGCAGGAAATAGTGTAAAGTCTCTAAATAAATAATTTTTTAAACTAAATTTGGTAAACTATTTACTTTTTTCGTTCGCCATCGTTTTCTATTTTAGTTGCCAATCCAAAGTCGCCGATTTTGACTTGCAACTCGTCGTTAAGGAAAAGATTTCCGAGCTTCAAATCCCTGTGAATTATCCTGTTTTGATGCAGATATTGTACGCCTTCCAAAATCTGCTTCATGTAGAATCGAGTTTCGTATTCGGTCAAAGCTTTTCTCCTCTTGTGCAATTCCATCATTGACTAAATAAAAAAATGTTGCCGGATTACGAGAAATTTATATATTTTCTCAAAAGTTTTTATTTGGTAGAAATAAAATTAATATTTACCCTCTTTCGGCAGAGCTCAAGGATTATATAAATATTATGTGAATCGTCGAAAAATCCATGGAAACCGACAACGTTTTTGTGGTCTAGGCTTTTATGGATATGAATTTCCTGTGTCATCTTTTCCCTTTGATTACTTTTGGTCATAATCGATTTTGGGACAATCTTCCCGGCGTAAACATAGTTGGATTGCGAATCTCGAATTTCATAGCATTTCGCAAACCCACCCTGCAAATAAAATCGTAATAATTCGCGTCAAAAATTTAGTTTTTAAATTAATATTTGAAAATAATTCGATAAGAGGCCTTAGACCAATTATGTAACGAATACTTTTAAGAGAGTGAATATTTTATAAACAAAATAGAACATTTTCAAATTTATTAATTTATTTTAAACGAAACAAAAATTCAAGAATTATCAACCAAAAAATTAATTTTTAAACAAAGACAATTAAGTTTCTATCGGAAAAAAACGAATTTTTAACAAATTTCAAGAATTCTCAAACAAAAAGTTAAAATTTCAACTAAAAAAGATGAATTTTATAACAAAAAGTTAATTTACTACATAAGAGGGAAACAATTTATTTTTTTATTTCTTACGAAAGTAGTTCAACTTTAAAACCTAGCTGTTACATTTTTAACAAAAAGAATGAATTTTTAAGTAAAAAGGATTTATTTTATATAAAAAAAGCAATTTTATTAAACAAAATTCAAGAATTCTCAACAAAAAAGTCGAATCTTCAACTGAAAAAGATAAATTTTTAAACAAAAAGATTAATTTTCAACTAAAAAAGATGAACTTTTAAACAAAAAACAAAGTTGAATTCTAACTTAAAAAAGAACCGTTTTCGACTAACAATGGAATATGTAAATTTTCAATTACTAAAGTAATTTTTCAACAAACAAAAACAATGGAATTTTCAACAAATGTCAAGAATTCTCAAGCAAAAAGTTAAAATTTTAACTAAAAAAAAAATGAATTTTTTAACAAAAATTTATTTTACTAACAAAAAAGACGTATTTTAGTTCAACTATAAAACCTAGTTGTTATATTTTTAACAAAAAAATTAATTTTTAAATAAAAAAGATTTTTTTTCTAAAAAAGCGATTTTTTAAAATAGAATTCAAGAATTCTGAGCCAAAAGTGAATTTTTAAATTTTAAAAATATTAATTTTCTATCGAAAAAAAACTAATTTTTAACCAATTTCAAGAATTCTCAACCAAAAAGTCGAATTTTTAACCAAATTTAACAATTCTCAACTAAAAAATTAGTTTTCAACCAAATCCAACAATTCTCAACCAAAAAACGAATTTTTAAATACAAAAAAAAATTAATTTTCTATCGAAAAAAAAAACAAATTTTTAACAAAATTCAGGAATTCTCAACCAAAAAGTTAAAATTTCAACTAAAAAATAATTTTTTAACAAAAACTTAGTTTACTATAAAAATACGAATTTTTAAGAGAAACAATTTATTTATTTTTTATTTTCTTACAAATTTAGTTCAACTTTAAAACCTAGTTGTTATATTTTTAACAAAAAGGATGAATGTTTAAGTGAAAAAGATTTATTTTCGTTAAAAAAAAGCGATTTTATTCAACAAAATTCAAGGATTCTCAGCCAAAAAGTCGAATTTTTAACCAAATTTAACAATTTTTATCTAAAAATGAATTTACAAAAATAATAATTTTATAGCGAAAAAAAACAACTAATTTTGAACAAAATTCAAGAATTCTGATCGAAAAAATTAAAATTTTAAATAAAAAAGATGAATTTAAAAAAAACGTAATTTACTACCAAAAAAGACGAATTTCTAACAAAATTCAAGAATTCTCAACCAAACAGTCGAATTTTTAACCAAATTTAAGAATTCTCAACAAAAAAATAAATTAAAAAAAAAAAATTTTCTATCGAAAAAAACACCTCATTTTTAACAAAATTCAAGAATTCTCAACCAAAAGGTTAAAATTTCAACTAAAAAAGATGAATTTTTTAACAAAAAGTTAATTTACTACAAAAAAAGGCGAATTTTTGAAAGGGAAACAATTTTTTCTTTTATATTTTTTACGAAAGTAGTTCAACTTTAAAAACTAGTTATGTTTTTAACAAAAAGAATGAATTTTTAAACAAACAAAATTTATTTTCTATATAAAAAAAGCGATTTTATTAAACAAAATTTAAGAATTCTCAGCCAAAAAGTAGAATTTTGAACCAAATTTAACAATTCTCATCGAAAAAATGCATTTTTTAATTTTTTTAAATTAATTTTCTATCGAAAAAAACGAATTTTTAACAAAATTCAAGAATTCTCAACCAAAAAGTTAAGATTTCAACTAAACAAGAATTTTAAAAAAAATTTAATTTACTATAAAAAATACGAATTTTTAAGAAAGAGACATTTTATTTTCTTACGAAAGTAGTTCAATTTTAAAACCTAGTTATTATATTTTTAACAAAAAAAATGAATGTTTAGTGAAAAAAATTTATTTTCGTTAAAAAAAACGATTTTATTCAACAAAATTAAAGATTCTCAGCCAAAAAGTCGAATTTTTAACAAAATTCAGGAATTCTCGACCAAAAAGTTAAAATTTCAACTAAAAAAGACGATTTTTTTAATAAAAACTTAATTTACTACCAAAAATCTTATTTTCAGCCAAGAATTATAATTTCTACATGAAAAGGAGAATTTTCAACAAAAATTATTAATACTTACCTAACTTAATTTTTAACCAAAAGATTAATTTCTAGGGGAAAAAAATCAACAAAAATTACATTTTCATACAAATTAATCAGTTTTCAAGTTGAAAATTATGGATCTTAAATTGGAGTAGAATAATTTTAAGTCTAAAAGATGAATTTTCAACGAAAAGGATTAATTTTTCAGCAAGAAGAAATAACAAAAAATATGAATGATGTGAAAAATAAACAATAAATTTGCAACTATTTTTTAAGAAAGTACATGAATTTTCAACTGAAAATGGGATAACTAAATTATTGTCAGTTAAAAAATTAATTTTTCACAAAAAAAATACAAATATTCAACTAAAGTGATAAATTTTCAACTAAAATAATGAATCTTGAACTGGAATAGATGAATTCTAAACAACAAAAAAAATGATTTTTTAACAGAAAGATGAATTTTCAATCAAGAAGATTAATTTTCTACCAAGAATACAATTTCTCAACAAAATAGTGAAATTTTCAAGTAAAAAAAAATAAATTTTCCAATTAAAACGATAAACTTTCACCCTAAAAATGAGCAGTTAAATATGCAGTTGAAAAACATTAATTTTCAACCAAAGAGATGATTTTTTAACTAAAATAATGGAATATTCAATTGAAAGTTACATTTTCAGTTGCAAGCAAATAAATTTTGTTTTACTCATTTTCCACAAAATTGTTAAATTTTTAAAGAAAATAAATAATTTATAGCTGAAATAGTTGAATTTCAAACCAAACATATGAATCTTTGATTAAAGCGATTGAATATTCAACTAAAAATATAAATTTTCACCCAAAAAGATTAATTTTCAACAAAGAAGATAAAATTGCACAAAAAAAATGAATTTTCAACAAAGCATATGAATTTTCAATCAAACCGATAAATTTTCCACTAAAATGATGAATCTTCAGCTGGAATAGTTAAAATTTCAAACAAAAAGATGGGTTTTCAATAAAAATATGATTTTTCAATAAAATACATTAATTTTTTAAGGAAAAGATGAATTTTTAATCAAAAAGAATAATTTTGTCAAAAAAAAAGACCAAAATGACGATTCATAACTGGAATATCTGAAATTTAAATTAGCAAAATCGTTTTTAAACCAAACAGTTAAGTTTTGTACTAAAAAATATGGATTTTCTACCAAAAATGTTTTAAAAAACCATTAAGTTTGATTAAAAAATACGAATTTTTCAACTAATAAAGATAATTTTTCAACCAAAAATTAAACAGTCAGATTTTTATTTAAAAAAATTAATGTTCAAACAAAGAGGTGAATTTTCAACTAAATCTAAAGTTATCTAAAGTTATGAAATGAAGAATTTTCAACTGAAAATATCACTTTTCAACAAAAAATTGAATAGTTCAATTTTTAGTTTAAAAAATTAAAGTTCAACCAAATAGATGAATTTTTTTTAGTCAAAAAATGAATGTTTAACCAACGAGACGAATTTTGAAGCAAAAAAGATTAATTATTGACAATATAACAAAGCTAATTTTTCAAATAAAGAATTTTCAAAAAAATTATGGACGATCTCGAAAAAATTTCCAAGTTTCTCCAGGTAAATTCTTCTCTAAAAATTTTATATTTAGGAATTTTTAACTAATAACGTATTTAAAAATTAAAATATATATAAATTTTAGAGAAACTGATGAAGTTGCAACTAAAATTATGAATTTTCAACTGGAATATTTGAATCTAAAAAAAAAAGTTTTTAACTAATAAAAAAGTTTTTAACTAATAAAAAACAATTTTCAAACAAAACTTAAATAACTAAGTTTTAAGTTAAGAAAATCATAGTTCAAGCAAAAAAAAAACACAAATTTTCAGCTGAAAAAAATCATTTTTAATTCCAAAATTTAATAATTAAATCAAGAATAAGAAGATGTTAAAACAATTGTTAAATTTTCAATTCAAATGGTAAATCTTGAACAAAAAAAAATGTTCAATCAAATAGTTAAATAACACGACATAAAGCTAATTTTACAAATAAAGAAAATTATTATTCCATTTTATATTGCAATTTAAAAAAAATATTGTACACGATCTCAATTTTTTTTTGACATTTCCAAGTTTTTCCAGGTAAATTTTTCTTTAAAAAATATAACTTTGGGAATTTCTCACTGATAAGGTATATACAAATAAAATGAAAATAATTAAAAATAGTAGAGAAATCGTGAACCAAAATGATAAATTTTTAACCAATTCGATTACTTTCTACGAAAAAAGACGAATTTGCAATCAAATAGTTAAATAAAATAACATAAATTTAATTTTACAAATAAAAGAATCATTATTATTCCATTTTATATTTTTCCAGGTAAATTTTTCTTTAAAAATATAAATTTGGACATTTTTCACTAATATAATATATAAAAATAAAATAAATAAAAATGGTTGAGAAACTGAGGAAATTGCAACTAAAATAATTAATTCGCAACTGGAATATTTGAATCTAAAAAAAAGGTTTTTAACTAATAAAGAACAATTTTCAAACAAAACTTAAATATCAAAATATTAAGTTAGGAAAATCATTGTTCAGCAAAAAAAACGAATTTTCAACTAAAAAAGATAATTTTTCATATACAAATTCAATAATTAAATTTTCAGTCAAAAAGTAATTTTAGAAGGCTTTATCCATTTTAAATAAAAATGATAAATCTTGAACGAACAAAATAAATTTTCAGTCAATTTAATTAGTTCAATAAAATAACATAAAATTAATTTAAAAAATAAAGAATCATTATTATTCCGCTTTATGTTGCAATTAAAAAATATATATATGCACGAGCTCGAAAAAATTACCGACATTTCCAAGTTTTTCTAGATAAATTTTTCTTTAAAAAACATAAATTTGGGAATTTCTTACTAATAAAGTATATAAAAATGAAAATAAATAAAAATGGTAGAGAAAATGATAAAGTTGCAGCTAAAATGGTGAATTCTCAACGAGAATAGTTGAATTAAAATGTATCAATTTTCAATTAAAATGGTCAATCTTGAACGAAAAAAGAAATAAATTTTCAACCAATTTGATTAGTTTGTACGAAAAAGATTGATTTTCAATCAAATATTTAAATAAAATAACATAAACCTAATTTTACAAATGAAGAATAATTATTATTCCATTTTATATTTTTAAAATTAAATTTTTAAAAGTAAATTTTTTGTTAAAAAACATAAATTTGCAAATTTCTCACTAATAAAGTAAGTAAAAATAAAATAAAAATAAAATGGTAGAGAAACAGATGTTCGGCACCATCGACACAAGCACATATTTTTCCCTCCAAAGGGCGTAACCTAGCTTCACCCATTTTTTAAAGGCCATCAGCTGCATCATACCCGAAAAATCGATTTTCCCAAACACTTAAAAATCAACTCGAAATTCACTGAAAAAAATATATCCACACTTATTTTGAAAAATTAATAAATCCGAAACAAAATTTTCGTTAAAATACTATCCGAAAAATATAATAACAAAAATGTCCCAAACGTCAAAAAATTATCCATAAAAATAACAATGACAGAAGTTCTGTCAAAATTAACATTTCCTCCCGGATTTTCACTAGAAGGTCATCAAAATGCTCGCAAGGACTTATCGGAGGATAACCAGGAAGCTAAAAAACGAGGGAATGCCTGGGAAAAATTCTGGAGGGACCGCGTCATTTGTGACGGTTTGATATCATTTAATTATTTCCCTGACCAGAAATCTCTCAAGAGTGTGCCAGAAATAATTTTCGGGGTTTTTTTCGCGTGAGATGTGGAGTTGGGTGAAAATTTGGGTTGGTAAACAGAGAACCGGAAAATGAGCGAAATGGAGCATAGAGTCGGTTAAGGAGTACCTTTCCGAAAAACCGGCCTTTGATGTAGCTTCTTCCGGTAGTCTTATCGTGTATAACGTCGGGGATGATCGACTCCTTCTCGTCTTTTGACATCGTGGATTCTTGGCGTCCTCGGGAAGACTACGAACGATTCTGAACTCCACGACCCCGCGCAAAAAACACAACTTTTCAGACCTTCAGTTACACTCAAACGCCAAAGAGCAGCCCTTGCAGGTAACTATTTGAAAGCACTGTTTTTTAGCCGTGACCCATGCTAACTAGCAACGGACTTCGCTGTTCAAATTTAAATCCACGAGCCAATCACGGGTCGTTCAAGATGCCACGTGACCGATTCTAGTTCCGGGTTTGCCACGAGAATGCGCTCATAACTCGCGTCTGCAAATTTTCAAAGGCGCGGATATTTGAATCGAGGAAAATTATCTGTCAATTAATAATTACTATATAGTAATTATTGGGTGAAAAGTATTTTATACGTTGAAAAGAAGTTTTTTAATTGATTTTTATAAGTTTTTGAGTAGATAGAACTAACATTTTACATTTTTATTTTTGAAAAAATGAAATTGCTACTAAGAAGAAAAATGAATTTTTTAATCAAGCAGTTAAATTTTCAAAAAAAAGTTGAATTTTCTGTTAAAAAACATTTCAGTTGATTTTCCATGATAAAAATATGATTTTTTAGACGAGAAATAAGATTCTACGAAGAGAATTAAATTTTCATTTAAAAAAGACGTATTTTTAACCAAATAGGATAATTTTAATAAAATTGTTGAATTCTCTACCAAACAGTTGCATTCTTATGCAGAAAAGCCGAAATTTCTCTTAAAACAGATACATTTTTATTATTGTTATATTTTTATTTAAAATTGTTCTCAAAATAAATGAAAAAATAGTTGAATTTTCATCCAAAAAAGATTCCAGTTGATTTTTCAAAATCAAAAATGAATTTCTTAGCATTAAATAAGTTTTGAAAAAAAAACAAATTTCATTGTCAATCCAAAAAGGCGAATTTTTCTACTAAAAAGAATGATTTTTTAACAAAATAGTTGAATTTTCACACAAAAAAGAATCCAGTTGCCTTTAATGATCAAAATATGAATTTCTTAACATTGAATAAGTTTCCACGAAAAGAATTAAATTTTGAAACCAAAAAAAGGAGTGTTTTAACCAAAAAGACGAACTTTTTAACAAAAGAAAAAAAAACAAATTTTTTACCAAATAGTTGAATTCTCTAACAAATAGTTGATTTTTTATCCAAAAAAGATGAAAATTTTCTTAAAACCGATGAATTTTTAATAAAAAACCAACCATTTTCTTAAGTAAAATTTTAATCCAGATAATATTTCAGTTTTCGTTTCTACAACGTAATATTAAATTTAAACAAAAAGTAAATTTTCTACGAAATAGTTGAATTTTCAACAAAACAATAGAATTTCCAACCAAAAAGATGGATTCCTAACCAAATAATTTTTTGCTGAAAATACGAATTTTCAACTAAAAAATTAATTTTCTACGCAAAAAAAAACGGAGTTCAAATTTTAACCAAAGTAATTTTTTCATCTAAAAAAAGTCAAGTTTTAAATAAAATAGGATAGTTAAATATTCAGCCTAGAAAATTAATAATAAAAAAGAAACAATTTTCAAACAAAAAGAATAATATTCTACAAAAAAGACGAATTTCTTACAAAATACGTATATTTTCAACAACTTTATTGAATTTTCAGCTAAAACTATTAAAAATTGTTTAAATAATTAATAGTTTTTATAAATTTACAAAACAACATAGAAAAAAAATGAATCGGATAGACATTCTTAGTTGACTTCAAAAACAAATTGATTCGTAGCATAAAGGCCAAACTTTTAATTTTTAAACTAAAATTGTTTACATAATTAATAGTTTTTGTAAATTTTCAAGGCAATATACAAAAGACTCATCGGAGAGTTTTTCTTATTTAACTCCGTCAAAAAATTTACTTGTAGAAAAAAGGACAAACTCTTAATTTTTTAATTAAAATTGTTTAAATTTGGTTAAAAATCCATTTTTTTCGTTGAAAATTGAACTATTTTTTTTTAACAATGTTTTTTTTTGTCGTAAAAAATTAATTTTTTTAGTTAACAATTTTTTTTCATTGAATTTTCTAAGTTGAACTATTTGTTTAAAAGAATTTTTTTTCGAAGATTAAATTTTTGAACTTTTGCTTCATACTTTCTTTTTTGTTTGTTTTGTTGAAAATTCGTATTTTTAATAAAAAATTGTATATTTGAAAATTTTCATATTTTATTTAAACTTAGAATCTTTTGTTGAAAGTAATTTTTTTCCTGAGAACTTGATTATTCTATTTTTCTTCAAAATTTACCGGTTTTACTTGAGAATTTAACTATCTGATGAAAATTAATGTATTTCGTAAAAAATTCCCCTGTCTTGGTAGAATAAATTATTCTTTTTGTTCATAAATTAATTTCTGTGTATGAAAATTCAATTATTTTCTCAAAATTCTGGTTTTTCAACATATGAAAATGTAGATATTCTATTTTTGGTTCAGAATTTACCATTTTATATTGAAACTTACACCATTTGTTTGAAGTCTCATTCATATTATTGAAAATTCGTCTTTCTTGGTAGAATATACATCTTCTTGTTTATAAATTAATTTCGTGGGTTAGAAGTTTAACTATTTTGTTGAGTTTTTCTCAAATTGATTTGTTTTAAACTAAAATTCAACTATTCGATTTTTGATTTAAAAATAAATCTTTCTTAGTTGAAACTTCTTCAACCATTTTTAGTTGAAAATTGATGTATCTTATAAAAAAGTTGATCTTTCTAGTAGAAAATTAATCTTTTTGTTTAAAAATTGAAATAATTTATTTTTAGTACAAAATTTATCTTTAATAATTTTAAATTTAACTCTGTTCATTATGCAATTCAACTATATTTAGTTTTTGATTGAAAATTAATCTTCTTGTCAAAAATTTAAAGTTTTTTTTAACTTGAAATTTTTAACTGGAAGTGTGAATATATTGTTGAAAATTCGTATTTCTTGCTTATATTCCACTGTTTTTTATTTAAATGTTTTAATTGAAAGTTGATATTAGGTTATTAATTTATATTTGTTAGGTGAAAATTCATGCATATAGCTGGAATGTCGTCTTTTTTGAAGAAAATTAATGTTTTGTTTTCTTTTTCCAAAATAGTATTTTTTACTGAAAATTTTAAATTTAACTTTCGCTCTAGAAAATAAAAAAGAATTATGAAAAGGGTTTTATCAGCAGACAACATTATAGTTGTGAAATTCAGAAGCACGCCAGAAAAACTGGCAAATGATCAAAATATTAAATTTTTTTTCTAAAACCAAATCATGAATAAACCATGAACCTTTATTACCAAATTATATAAAAAAGTTTTATTGATCTAATTTGAATTTTCGCGGTACTTCGTCCAGAGCAGTGAGCGCTATCTAGCGGCTATTATTTCCCCCAAAATCAATCTGATTGGTTCTTTCTCGCAATTCTGATATCTCATTTGCCCTTTCCCCTGAATTTCACAGTTCAGGCTCTATTTAATGTATTGATTGGTTGCGATTCATTTCGTGGAGAAGACTTCCGGTTGGCGACAGAAATCGATGCTTCCTTTTCCGGCACCCGGCGTCCATTTTCTGTTGGCTGCACCTCGTTAGACGCACAAGTTTCGGCGTCAACAATATATTTAGAATTTAAATAAAACGTAAGTAATTCCTAGTCAAAATCGATTCCCCTGTGAGCTCCGGTTACTTAAATACTAAATTCGGTCGTGGTGTGTGGTTCCTGGCATCGGAAGAGTTGCGCGTTTTTGCTTCGACTTGCCGCGGGTTCTTCAGTGCGATCGATCGCAATCAAATCTTTCGCATAGATAATTTCAAAAGTGTTTTTAAAGTAACTTAGAGAAACTTCGGGCTTTTTTTTTAGACAAGAACCAACAATGGAAGGTGCTCCGGCTCCAAGAGGAGGTTTTCGCGGTCGAGGTGGACCCGGTGGACCGATGAGAGGACGCGGCGGCTTCGGGGACAGAGGAAGGTGAGTTTTTTTCCTTCGAGTAATGGCTAATACCGCCGCATCTCTGCTTGGCAGAATTTTCTCTCAATAATAAAATCGAAGCTGTTTTCAAATTTTTGGGGATTTTTTTTATCATGAAAAAGGGTATTTCGAAATTGTATTTGTTCTGGAAATTTCGGGATATTAGAAATTTAATGTATTGGGAAATATCTGACTTCATTTGGACACAAGATTAAAATGTTGGCTGTTGTAGTGAAAATGATGGATTTTGCCCAAAATATTCATCGCATTCTTTTCAGGTTGTCTTGTTCATCTGGAAAACTGAGAATTTTCATTTATATTTGGCTTTAATTTTTTAGTTATAAATTTGGTTTTGCTGTGAATTACTTTTTAAAACTTATTATTTATCTTTTTTAGTTAAAAATTAATCTTTTCTTTTGAAAAATCAAGTTTGGTTGAAAACATTTTTTTTCTAACTGAAAAATCTTTCTGGAAAATGAAGATATTTTTTGCTCAAATATCCTCTATTAGATTTTTTTTGTAAATTCATATTTTATTAAAAATTGTTGAAAATTCTTTCTTTTAATTTTTTTTATTGAAAATCAATTTTTTAACTGAAAATGTGACTTGTTATAAATTTATTTTTAATTAAACCTAAATTCCTGAACTGCAAATGTAACTTAATTTTTGGTTAACCTTTTTTTTTGCAATTGAAATTCGTTTAAGTGTTGAGGTTTAAACTTTTTGGATAAAAAATCGTCGTTTTCGCTTACCTTTACCTGTTTTTTTTTATTTATTTAAATTTTTGTTAAATTTGGTTAAAAATTCAATACTTGGTTGAAAGTCCATATCTTACTAAAAATTTATATTTACAGTCGAATATTCCGTCATTTTATTTAAAAGTTAGCCTCTCTTTGAAAATTAATTTTTCTTAAACTGAAATTTTAATTATTCAATTTAAAAATACTTGAAAATTTCACTTTTTTAAATATTTTTCTTTTAGTTGAAAGTTGATATTAGGTTATTCATTTATATTTGTTAGGTAAAAATTCATGAATTTAGCTGGCAAAGGCGTCTTTTTTTTGTAGAAAATTTATGTTTTTTTTTTTTAATTAACTATTTTCTTGAAAATTTCCTGTTTTTCTTTTTCCAGAATACTATTTTATTGAAAATTCGCCACTGGTTAAAAATTTAACTATTTTATTGAAAATTAGTTCTTTTTTGGTTGAAAATTTACCTTTTTTTTTCTAGTGAAAATTCACCTATTTTGTTAATAAATTATATTTGTTACGTAATAAATTCATGTATTTTATTGAAAATGCGTTCTTTTCGTAGATAATTAATATGGTCAAAAATTAAAATATTCCAATGAAACTTATAACTATTTTATTGAAAATTTATCTCTTTGGTCTAAAATGGAACTATGTTGTTGAAAAATCATTCTTTTTTTTGTCGAAAATAAATGTTGTAACTGAAGATTTAACTTTCCCATTTTTTCTTGAAAATGTAATTATTCAGTTTAAATTGAATATTTATCCTTTTTAGTAAAAAAAATCGCCTATTTGGTTAAAAATGTATATTTTCTTAATCAGAAAATAATATTTTTTAGTTAAAAATTCATGCATTTTTTAAAAAATTATTTTTTTTTTCCTTTTTTTTCGTGGAAAATTAATCTTATTGGTTAAAAATGTAACAATTTTGTTGAAAATGCCCTTTGTTTGTTAAAAATATTTTTTTTTACCTAAAATTGAACATTTTTCAAATAAAATTTAACAATTTTGTTAAACAATCATCTCTCGTTGAAAATTAAATTCTTGACTGCAGTAGTTTAAATTCCGCCTTTTTTTCTTATATTCAAATATTTTTAATTTAAATTAAAATATTTTTTGGAAATATGTGAACTATTACATTTTTCGTTAAAAATTCGTGTTTTGTGGTTGCAAATTTCACAATTTGGTTGAAAGTTAAACTGTTTTATTAAAAGTTAATTTTATTAGTTAAAGATTCATAAATTTATTTCAAAATCCAGCTCTTGGTTGAGAAAGTGAAACTATATTTTAGGTCAACTGAATTTTTTTTTTTTTTTAAATAAAAATTCATCTGTTTTAACAAAAATTTAATCTTCTTTAATAAAAATGCAAACGCTTGGTTGAAAATGAAACAATTTTATTCAAAAGTCATAATTTTTTATGGAATATTGTACGGTTTTGTTAAAAATTTAACTATTTTTATCAAAATCCAACTATTTGGTTGAAAATGTGTGTATTTTGTAGTAAAAATATTTGGTTTTTTTTATAGAAAATTAAGCTTGAAGGTTCAATAATTTATATAAACTTTTAATTATTTCTTGAGTGAAAAATCTTTATTTTTTAAAAATTCGTCTTTGATTTAAAATTTTTGTGTTTATATAGATATAATTCATCTTCTGTTTTGTATTGAAATATATAACACTTTTTTGTTGGAAATTTGTCTTTTTATATTAAAAATGTAACTATTTTCGTTGAAAATCAATTTTTTTTATTCGAAATCCAACTATTTGGTTGAAAATTTATTTTGTTAAAAAATCAATTTTTTATTGTAGAAAATTAATCTTGAAGGTTCAATAATTTATACAAACTTATTTTTTTGTTGAGTAAAAAATTTTAATTTTTTGAAAATTCATCTGGTTTTTTATTTTTTTTTTTTATATAAATTTCATCTTTTTTTATTGAAATATATAACAATAACACTTTTTTGTTGGAAACTTTGCATTTTTATGTTAAAAATTTTTTTTTTATTTTGAAAATTGATCTTTTTTTTATTCAAAATTCAACTATTTGGTTGAAAATGTATGTATTTTATTTAAAAAATCGTTGTTTTTTTCATAGAAAATTAAGCTTGAAGGTTCAATAATTTATATAAACTTTTATTTTTTTATTGAGTAAAAAATTTGTATTTATTTATTTTTTAAATTTAATTTGGAATTTTTTTTATGTTAAAAATTTAACTATTATGTTAAACATTTAATTATTTTTCTTGAAAATTGATCTTTTTTATTCAAAATCCAACTATTTGGTTGAAAATTTATTTATTTTGTTAAAAAATCGTATATTTTTTATAGAAAATTGATCTTGAAGGTTCAATAATTCATACAAACTTTAAATTTTTTGTTGAGTAACAAATTTTTATTTTTTGAAAATTCATGTGGTTTTTTATTTATTTTTTTCTAAATTTTCATCTTTTTCTATTGAAATATAAACTATGACACTTTTTTGTTGGAAATTTTCCTTTTATGTTAGAAATGTAACTATTTTGGTTGAAAATTGATATTTTTTTATTCAGAATCCAACTCTTTGGTTGAAAGTTTATATATTTTGTTAAAAAATCACTTATTTTTTTAGTGAGAATTAATCTTCTTTTTTGAAAATCCATCTTTCGTGGAAAATTCAAGTATTCCAATGAAATATTCATAATTTTATTTGTAAATTGTTTTTTTAATTAATTTGTTCGTAACTGAAAATTCAACTATTTCATTTATGGTTAAAAACTGATCTTTTTTAGTTTTAAATTTAACTATTTAGTTGAAAATTTCTATTTTTTAGTTACAAATTCAACTGTTCATTTGAAATCTGATGTATTTGGTGACAAAATAGTCTTTTTTGATCGAAAATTAATTTTTTTGGTTTAAAATTTAACTGTTTTGTAAACATTTTAAATTATTTTGTTGAAGATTCAATTATTTTGTTAATAATTCATCTTCGATAGAAAAAATGCCTTTTTTTGTTAAAAATAAATTAACAAATTTGAAGATTTAAATTTTGTATCTAAAACAGTGTTTTATTCCATTTATAATATTTAGGGGAGGAAAAACAGTTTTTAAATGATAAACTGTATATTGAGGAAGGTGAAATTAATTTCAGGGGTGGACCTCCGAGAGGTGGAATGATGAGAGGCGGACGTGGAGCTCCCGGAGGAATGCGAGGTGGACCACCAGGAATGCGCGGCCGAGGTGGACCCCGAGGAAGAGGTGGACACTTCCCACCTGGGTAAATAATTATTTTTAATTTTTCAAAGCATTCATTTTTATTTTATTTTTTTTTTCATTTCGAGCATTTGATTCAAAATTCAACAATTTATTTTAAAATTCGTCGTATTTCTTGAAAGTTAAACTATTTGATTCTAAATGTATTTTTTCGGTTTAAAATTACTTTTATTTTTTATTGCAATTTGATGTTTTCGGAAATGAAAGTCTTGCTTGGAAATTAATGTTTTTTTTTTTTTTTAATATTCATCTGTTTTTTATTGAAAAATTCAACTGTTTTGTTGGATATTTTTAGTTAAAGTAGTAACTTTTTTTTATAAGGTCTAAATAAATTCAAAATTAATTAATAATTTTGAATGAATAATTTAAATAATTGAAACGTCTAATGTAAAACAAAAGATAGATTTTTGCAGATTTCGAACAAAAACATTAAGAAGCTTTTTAAGAATTATAAAAGGCTTCAAAAGAATAACAATTATTTTCTTAAGATTCCTAGGACAATTGGCAATGGATTTATTTTAAAAAATTCATTTTAAAAGAATATTTAAAAAGATTTCCAAAATTGTCAAAAAAATTAATTTGAAGATTTTAAGGAAATATTTCTTATTTTGCAGGGTTGAAAAAATATATAAGCAAGAATTTAAGAAATATTTTTAATGCTCTTGAGAAGTTATGAACAAAATTTAAATAATATAAAATTTGACTGAATGTAAAACAGTATGTAGATGTTTCAAAATTTTCCCTGAAAAATTTGAAGCTTTTTCAAGATTTAAAGAGATTTTAAATTATTTTTTGGAAAGGATATTTAGAAGTTTTGAAGAACTTTTAATAATATTTTTGAATTTGAAAAAATTCAACTATTTAAAATTAAAATAATTTAATAAACATAATTTGGAGTAATAACCGGAAATTTCAAATTTTAAGAAATTCCGAGCTAACACTGAAAATTTTCGAAAAGGAACAAAATTCTAAATTGGAACAGGAAGTTTTTCCAAAGAATTATAATTTTGAGTTAAACCAGAAAATTTGAAATTTTTAACCATTTCCGGTTATGACAGTGAATTTTTTTACCGCGAATTTTACAAATTTGTAGAAGAAAAATCTGTCCACGTTTGATTTCAACAATTTTGGTAAATTGTTGAAAATTGGAAAATGTTGTTTCAATTGAAAATATTCAATTTTTAACCCTTTCAATTTGAAATTTGTAATTAAAAAAAAAAAAGATTAATTACTTAATATTTAGTAAATATTTGAATTTTTATTTAAGATAAGTAAATTGAAAGCAAATATTTAAATGTAAAGAATCTTTAAATTTTTGATGTATTATTTATAAATAAACATTTGTAGAAAAAATTTGAGTGAATTTAAGAGATATTTAGAAGTTTTAAAACGATAAAAAATGATCATGCAAATTTTAGAAAGTTTTCTTGAAATCTTCTAGAATCGGTTTTGAAAATTTTGTTTAAATCTTTGAACAACTTTAAATATTCTCTTAAAATAATTTTTCAAATTGAAAGATTATTTTTAATTTTCCAAAATAATTTTAAATTTAAAACAATTTCTAGATATCTCAAGGTTTTGAAATAAAATGTTGAAGCTTTACAAGAATGTTTAAACTATTTGAAAATAAAATAATTGAATTTCTAATTTAAGAAGTGTTCAGTTAAAATTTTTTCAATTTTTTTAATATTTGATTTTTCTAGCTTAAAATTCCTTAAAATTATATAATTTTGAAAATTTTAAAGTTCATTGAATGATTTTTTAATTTAGAGCATTCAGAGTGGCCGTTGGACCGGGAAAGCCGTAAAATGACAATGAATTTATTTTTTAACTGGAAATTTTACCAAATTTTTAGAATCAAAATTTTGTCCAACTTTGATTTCAACCGTTTTTTAAATAATTTTTCAAATTGTGATTTGTTAAAATTATTATATCATTCAGTTTAGAATGCTTAAATCGAAAATCTTTCACTTTAAAAATTTTCCATTTTTAATTTTTAAGCATATATTTTAATTTAAAGAATTTTAAAATGCAGTTTTAAAGGTTAAAAAAATTAGAAGTTGTTAAAATCGAAGATTTTTTTATAAAAAAATAGGGGTTGTGGCCAGACCGGGAATTTTACGAATTTTCAGAAGAAAAAATCTGCCCGAGTTTGATTTTAACAGTTTTTTAAAATAATTAAAGTGCAGTTTTGGAAATTTAAACAATTAAAAATTAAAAGCATTTGAAGTTGAATTTTTAAAAAATAAAAAACAGCTTCATTTTATCAACAGTAAATATAAATAAATACATTATTTTTAAATAATACAAATTTTTATTTTAGAGTTTTAGGTATTCCTTTATATTATTTTTTATATTAAATTTAATAAATAAATTTATTAATGTATTCTATTAAAAAATCTTGAGATTTTTGAAGAATTTTTAAACTTGTAGCGTTACAATTTTAATTGTCCTATTTAAAAAGTGTTTAAGTGAAATTTTTAAATTTAGACGCATAAATATCAATTGAACACTTATTATTTATAGAAAAAATTTGAGTAATTTTAAAAGAAACACAGAAGTTTTGAAAAAATTCAAAATTAATTATAAACTTGAAATTATTTCAAGTAATTTAATACGAAGTGTGTTAACATTCTTTTCAGAAGTTCTAAATACGTTTTAAAATTAATCGAAATTTTCCTACAATTTTTGAAAATCCTGTAAATTAAAAAAAAAAAATCCTTAAAATCTTTCATAATTTTTCAGTGAACAATCATTTTCAATTTTGCTAAGAATCTTAAGAATTTTTTTATTCTTTTGAAGTCTTTCACAATTATTAAAAAAATTGTAAATTTTTTGTTTGAAATCTGCAAAATTCTACATTTTACTTGAAATTCGGCTGTAAGTATTTGAAATTATTTCAAGTTGTAAATTGAATTCGAATCTTTTTAAAACTTTGAAATATCTCTTAAAATTATTCTAATATTTTTACTATTTATTTATTTATAAATTACAATTTTTTTAATTTGCAGGATTTTCTAAAAGTTATAAAAAAAATTCCATTCATTTTGAAATATATTTAAAATTTCTGGAAAAAAAAATTCAAAAATTATTTTGAATTTTTAAAAATGTAAAACCACTTCTAGATTTCTGAAGATTTTAAAATAAAATTTTAAAGCTTTTAAAAGATGTCTAGACTATTTTAAATAGAAATCATTTAAATTCTAATTTATGAACTGTTAAGTTAAAAAAAATTATTTTTTAATTATTAATGTGTCTAGCTTAAAATAACTTAAACTAATATAATTTTGAAATTTTTTTAAGTTTATTGCTTGATTATTTAAAAGTCTGGAATTTAATGGTTTCACTTTGAATACTTTAATTTGTTGTTTATTGTTTGTTACTTTATATGGAAAAATGTTTCGAATGTAGTTTGATTTTTTAATTTTCATTGGCCGTGAAAAATGTTTGCGAATCGGGGGAAAAAAAACCCCCGGGAATTTATTTTGTCGATTAAAACGGGCACCCTGAAAAATTACAATTTGGCCCCTATATTTTATTACAAAAGAACTGCGAGGCCTGAATTTATTTTGAATTTAATTTCGTAAGTTTCAATTGAATAATATTTGAAGGAGTTTGAAGTTTAATCGGAACTTAATGTTTTTTTTTGTTTGTTTGTTTTTTTTTTTTTTATATATATAATTAGAGGACCACCTGATCCATCGATGGCAGGACCAGGTGGACCACCAGGACCAATGGGTGGACCTCCAAGAGGGCCAAGAGGAGGACGGGGTGGTGGTGATTTCAGAGGCGGACGAGGTGGTGGCTTTGGCCGAGGAGACAGTCGTGGAGGTGGTTTCAGAGGACGTGGAGGAATGGACCGTGGTCGAGGTGGACCAAGGTTGGTGTCTTGAATAATATTCTTTTGAAATATTTAAGGCTATTTTTTTATTTTTTTAAATTTTGTTTTAAATTCCTACATTTTGAATTAGATTTCATCAACTGTTTGAAGGGATTTTCCAGATATATTTTCAAAAATTTTACGGCATTTTTTTGAAGTGATTTTTGAATTGAAAAAATAGAAAAATTTGAAGAAATTATTTACTAATTTCGTTACAGTTCATTCATTAATATTAAAAGATTTTTGGAAATTTTGATTGATTTCAATCAATTTTGAAGAGATTTCAAAGCGATTGCAGGTTAAAAAGATTTTTTTGGGGTTTCGAAAAATATGGAACATTTTTACAGGATCTATAAGGTTTTTGAATTTACCCGGAATTTTTTATTATTAATTTGTCCTGAATTCTTAATTTAGATTTTTTAATTTTTTTACAAGTTTGATTTAATTGGTCCAAAGGAACAGTTGATAAATTGATTAAAGTCTTTAAAATATTGTAGGGTTATTTGAAAAAGATTACAAAGAAAATGTTAAATTAAATATTTTTAGGAAATTTTAAAAGATTCCCAGAACAGGGTGGCACTTGGACCGGGAAATAACCTGGAATTTATTTTTTTATCGGGAATTTTACAAATTTTTGTAGAAAAAAATCCCGTCAATTTTTATTATAACTGTTTTTTTTTTAACAATTTGTTTAATTGTTATGTTTTTTAATTATTATATCATTCAGTTTAGAATGCGTAACTGAGAAATCTTCGTTATCAAAATATTATATTTTTAAGCGTATATTTCAATTTACAGAATTTATCAATTGTAATGATTTTTTCCAATTTGAAATTTTTCAATTAATAAAGATAACAGTTAAGATTTAGAAATATTTGACTGTTGATTGAAAATTTTTAAATCCGTAATTATAAATTAAATATTGAAAACTATACTTTGAAAGTAACAATTTTAATTGTTCTATTTAACCAAGTTTCGTTTGTAAGTCAAATTATTGAATTTTGATGTATAGATGACAATTGAACGGCTTTTATTCTTATAAAAAAATTCGAGTAACTTGAAGAGATATTTCGAAAATTTGAAGAAGAAAAAATAAGAAAAATTAATTTAAAATTTGAAATGATTTCAAATGAAATTTCGGTGACAATAGTTTCCTAGTTTTATTTTAATAAAATAATTTTATGAGAATATTTAAAAAGATTTATAACCATTTACAACATTTCCAGAAAATAATGTCGAAGATTTTAAGAAAAATTCTTTAATTTGGCAGAATAAAAAAAATTAATTTGAAATAATGTAAAACAGCGTGTATATGTTTCAAGATTTTGAAATAAAATCTCGAAGCATTTTAGTTCGAATTTTTTTCTTTTCTTTGGTTGAAAATTAATTTATTCCAGTTGCAACATTTTTGTTGGAAATTTGTTGTTGAAAAAGAATTTTTTTTTACTGAAAATATAAATATTTAATATTTGGTTGAAAAATTATCTTCAGTTGAAAATTTGACTTTTTTGGTAGAAATCAATTTTCTGGGCTGAAAAATATTCTTTTTGTTGAAAATTTTATGATTCTAGTTCAAGTCTCATCATTTTAGTTAAAAATCAATTTTTTATCTGAAAATTTAACTATATTGTATGTGATATTGCAAATATTTCGTTGAAAATTCATATTTTTGTTTAAAAATAAGTATACTTTCAAAATTGAACCCCTTGTTTCAAAAATTGATCTTTTTGTTTAAAATTCGTCTATTCCAGCTGAAAATTCCTCATTTTAGTTGGAAATTTTAGCGTTTTGGTTGAAAATTTGTATTTTTTAGTTGAATATTCGATTTCGTTTTCTTACAAATTCATATTTTTTTTGTAATCGTCTTTCATGGTAGAAAATTAATCTACCGGTTTGAAAATTAATCGTCTTTTTTGACAATTCTATTTTTTTTTTTTTTTT
>NC_046658.1:139380357-139381907 GCF_010883055.1 Belonocnema kinseyi | reverse complement strand
TTTTTTTTTTTTTTTGCTTGAAAATTCAAAGATTGCATTTGAATATTCATCATTTTAGTTCAAAATTCATATTTTTGGTCGAAAATAAAACAACTTTGTTAAAAATTAAATGAAATTGGTTTTGAAAATAAATGTTTTTTTAAAATCTAATTTTTTTAACTGAAAATGTAACTATTTATCTATTTATTTTAAAATTGTTTTTTTTCTGTTTAAAAATTCAACTCTTTTAAGTGCGAATTAATGTATTTTTTTGAAAAATCTTCTTTTTGGTAGAAAATTAATCTTTTCGATTGAATATAATAAATTTTTTGGATTAAACATTTTTTTTCTTAAAAATTTAACGATTCTAGTGGAAGATTCATAATTTTAGTTAAAAATTTATAATTTTGTTGGAAAACGTGACTTTTTAGTGAGTTTTTTTTTTTATTTTTCTTCTTTTTTGCAGAAATTTCTTTTTCTTTAATTAAAAATGTTACTTCTAATTTCGATGCCCGGTTTTAGTTGAAAATTCATTTATTTGGGCAAGTATTATTTTTTTTAAATTGAAAATTGAAATATTCAATTTTTTGTTGACAATTCATCTTTTTTTATTTGAAAATTAATGTATTTTGTTGAAAATTTGTCTTTTCGATGGAAATTAATCTTCTTTTTTGAAAATTAATCTTTTTGCTTCCAGTTAAAGAATAATATTTGTTCTTTTTTGTGAAAAATTAATTGAACTTGAAAAATTAGGAATTTTACTAAGAATTAATTCTTTTTAGACTAAAATAATTGAAACATCTTGATAACGTTTGGCTTTTGGAATAGAAAAGCCATTTCCTTAATTGTTGTTGGCAATTTGGAAAGTGTGCAATTAAAGAAATATAAAAATAATGAAAGAAATAATATAATTATAAATAAATAAAATAATAATAAAAATAGTTTAAGAAATATAATCTAGATTTTCGAATTATGCATTATAAACTGAATGATATAATAAATTATAAAAAGCACAAATTAACAAATTATTTTAAAAAAGGTTGAAATAAGAGTTGGAAATAAATGTTTGATTCTAAAAATATGTAAAATTCTCGTTAAAAAAAATTCACTGTCATTTCACGGTCTCATTAAATTTTTATTTAAAACAACTAATTTTCAAAGAAAGTTACGACTTTCACCAAAAATACGAATATTCAACAAAACAGTTGAATTTTTTAATAAAAAATAGATTTGTTTGCAAATTTAACTGTTTGATTGTAAAATTTGATATAGAATTCATCTTAATTAAAATTAGTAGATAAATTGAAAAAAGTATTCAAACAATTTCAATTATTTTTTCGGCAAAAATGTTATTCTTTTGTTGAAAATTCGTCTTTTTGGTTCGAAAATTGATCTTTTTAATTATAAATTTCATAATTTTTTTTAGCAAAAATGCAACTGTTTGGTGGAAATATATTTTGTTTTTAATGAAAAATCTTATTTGGTTGACAAATCATCTCTTTTTGTAAAAATTTTATCTGTTATGGTTACAAATCGAACTTTTTGGGTGAAAATTCGTTTATTTTTTAAAT
>NC_046658.1:139379629-139380347 GCF_010883055.1 Belonocnema kinseyi | reverse complement strand
TTCTCCATTAATTTAATCATTTTTTTTTTTTTTTGTAGAAATTTAGTCTTTTTTTTATTTTAAAATTCAACAATTTGTTAGAAAAATGAAGTATTAGGCTAACCAAAAAAGGTGAATTCTGATTTAAAAAATATAATAGTTAATATTTCAACCATTTTTGCTCACGAAAGACGAAATTTATCATTAAAAAGATAAATTTTCGAACGAAAAAGGCAAATTTTGAACAAAAAAAAGTTCAAATATTAATAAAAAATATTTTTCAGCCAAAAAAAAAATGTCAACCAAGCTGTTGAATTTTCAATTTGAAAAAAACGGGTTTTCTTCGAAAGTTTTATTTTTAATTCAAAAATATAAATTTTCAACATAAAAGTTAATTTACTTAATTTATTTGAAAAAGTAACTACATAATATTAATCTCACTAATAATATTGATAATATTTAATATTAAATTTGTGTGTTACTACTAAAGTACTTATTTTAGCAGTTGGCAAAAATTTTTTTCGTAATAATCATTCATAACTTATCGAATAAAATCGCTAAAAAAAAAGTTGTGAGTTTTATTCTTAAACGTAATAAAAATGTGCAAAAATTATAATTTTTCGATTAGTGTGGAAAATTTCAATTCTACAATTCTTTAAAGGGGGAGGGTCGGTAAGGCCGGTTTTTGGCCTAATTTATTTTTGGACCAAAAAATCTGAAAAGATCATGGTAGTATCTT
>NC_046658.1:139376724-139379619 GCF_010883055.1 Belonocnema kinseyi | reverse complement strand
CCCTACAAATATAGGATAAACCACTACCCACCAACTGTATTTTCGAGAGATTTGACACTCTTAAACATGTATTCTGAGGTTAGCTCGGGTTTACTATGGTTTTCGGGGTCAGGTTCAAGGTCAAATCGAGAGAAGACGGTAAAAAAAAAATCCAAAAAAATACGTTATAGGTTTTTGGAGTCGCTAATTACGAATCTGGCATCCGTTGAACTCTATCGCTTCAGGTTCAAGGTCATTTGAAGGTTATTTGAAGGTCAAATCGAGAAAAACCGTTAAAAAAATTAAAAAAAAATATGTTATAGGTTTTTGGGGTCGCTGATTATGAACCTGGTGTCCGCTGACCTTTATCGCCAGATTTGTATTCGGCGACCCCGAAAACCATAGTAAACCCGAGCTAACCTCAGAATACATGTTTAAGAGTGTCAAATCTCTCGAAAATACAGCTGGTGAGTAGTGGTGTTTCCTATATTTGTAGGGGGGGGGGGCTGGCTGGGGGGTGGAGGGTAGTCCGTTTAGCGTGCAATCGACTCGTGATACTTATAAGATACTACCATGATTTTTTCAGATTTTTTGATCCAAAAATAAATTACGCCAAAAACCGGCCTTACCGACCCTCCCCCTTTATGTGGAAAGTTTTAGGAATACAATAATAACAAAAAAGTGCGAATTTTATGATAGCAGTTGATTCACAGATTTTGAGGAGTATTTTTTTAAATTATTTTTTTACAAAATTTATAAGTTTACCTTGTGGGAATATTTTGAGGAGAATAATAAAAATTGATTTGCACAGAGGAGCGCCCGGGGGAAGGGGAGGTCCAGGAGGACCAAGAGGCGGTGGTTTTGGTGACCGTGGCAGGGGCGGAAGGGGCGGCGCGCCCGCGAAACGAGGCGCAGGACCACCAGGAGCAAGTGGACCACCAAAAAGGCCAAGATTCGATAATCCGGCTACACAGTCTGCCAATGGTTATGGTGCTGTCCCTCCTGGGTAATTATTCCTTCTTTTTTCGGATTTATTTACTTTTTTTTTATTATTGAAAATTTATTAATTATTGATTTTTTTATAGTTTTGTCGTTACGTTTACAAAATTTCGGAATAGGCTAATTTTTTTTGAGGTGAAAAATTGTTGGCCGTCATTCAAGGAACTCAATATTTCCGGAGTAAATTTTATTTAAGCCAGGGTTTTTTTTTCGAAAGCTTGATTAACTTTTTTTTTTTTTTTAATTGCAATTTAAATTTGGATTACCTTGATGAGTCTTTATTTGTAAAAGCAGCTTTATATTATTACTGTTTTTCAAAATTTTGTTTAAAATTCTTTTTCTTTTTTGGGGTGGGGGGTAATTTTTTTTACTCAAAATTTAATTATTTTTTTTTGTTTAACTTAAAATTTAAGTTTTTATTGCCATTTATCTTTTTTGGTAAAATAAAAAAAGTAATTTTTTGTTTGAAAATTCCAATTATTCATTTTGAAAGTTAATTTTTTAACTGGGAATTGTGCTTTTATAGTTAAAAATTCAAAAATTACGACAGAAATTTGTCTTTTTAAATTGATAATTGAACTATTTCGTTCATGTTCCCCTTTTCTTTGACAGGTTTTCTTTTAAAAATTCTTCTTTTTGGTGAAAAATTTAATCTTTCCGGCTGAATATTTATCATTTTCGTTAAAAATTAATTTTTTAGGTTGGAAGTAAAATTATTTGGTTGGTGTTAAACTCTTTTAATAAAAATTAATTTTTTGGTAAAGCTTCATCGTTTTGGTTAAAAATTCATTTCTTTCGTTGAAAAATGAGAATTTGATTTTTCTTTTGATATTTTTCGGTTAAAAATGTTTTTTTTTTTTTTTGTTTTAACTAAGAATGTATCTATTAATCCAGTTAAATATTCTATAATTTTAATTAATTTTGCATCTCTGGTTAAGCATTTTTTTTTTACTAAAAGTTTAATTTTTTCAATTTTTTTCAGTTTATAATGTGTAATTTAAAAATGATTTAGTTGAAAAATATTTCCATTTTAGGTTTTTTAAAAATAAACTTACATTTTTAATTTAAACAATTTTAAAATGCTATTTTGAAGACTTTAACAATTAAGAATTAAAAGCCTTTAAAGCTGCAAATTTTGGATAGAATCATTTTAAAAATGTGAACGTCTGACTAAAACTTTATAAACTATTTTCAACGGGAAAATAACTTCAGAATAATATATTCTTAATTAAAGAATTTTATTAAATTAAAAATATTGTTACAGTCGAAAATATTCATTGACCGTGAAAAATTTTTGCCTACCGGGCAATGACCGGGAATTTATTTCGCCGATTAAAACGATCACCATGCTTTTGTTTAAAAATTTATCTCTCTTAGTTGAAAATTCAACATCTTGGTTGAGAATGCTTGAATTTTGTTAGAAAATGTTTTTTTTTTTATATATATAGAAAATTAATATTTTAGTTTAAAAATTCATCTATTAGATTAAAAATGGGAATTTTTTTTTGAAAATTGGTCTTTTTTGGTATTAAATTAATATTATTCTTTACAGAGTCTTCTTTTTTGTAGTAAATTAATCTTTTTTTTACATATTTATCTTTTTTTGTTGAAACTTTAACGTTTTGGTTCAGAATTCTGGAATTTTGTTTAAACATGCGACTTTTTGTTAGTAAATTAATGTTTATGTTAAAAAATCGATCTTTTTTATTTAAAAATTCAACTGTTTGAATAGGAATTCTGAAATTTTATTGATAATGTTTCTTTTTCGATAGAAAATGAATCTTGTTGTTTGAAAACTCATCTTTTTGGTTAAAAATAGAATTTTTGATCGGCTATACAAAATTGTTTTTAAAGAATTTATCTTTCTGTTTGGAAATTGAACCGTTTTGTTGAAAATTCTTTTTTTTTTTTTTTTTT
>NC_046658.1:139360389-139376714 GCF_010883055.1 Belonocnema kinseyi | reverse complement strand
TTTTTTTTTTTTTTTGTTAAAAAATTACGTTAGTAATTGAAAATTTATAGATTCCATTTTTAGTCAAAAACGTTTCTTTTTAAAGTTAGAATTCACCTTAGTATTTTGTTTAAAAATTCATATTTTTTCCTTGAAAATTAATTTTTTTGTTTAAAAATCTATCTTTTTCAGTTAAAGATTCGACTTTTTGGTTGAGAATTCTTGAATTTTGTTAAAAATTCGTTTTTTCGATAGAAAATTATTTTTGTTATTTAAAAATCAGTTAAAAATTCGACTTTTTGGTTTACAATTCTTGAATTTTTTTACAAATTTTTTTTATTTAAAAATTCAATTTTTGCTTGAGAATCTTTGAATTTTATTAAAAATTCGTTTTTTTTCGATAGAAAATTTATTTTTTTTTATTTAAAAATCAATTTTTTGTTAAAAAAATTGTTAAAAATTCGACTTTTTGGTTGACAATTCTTGAATTTTTTTACAAATTTCTTTTTTTTCTTTCTTTTTTTTTTGAAATAACATTAATTTTTAAAAATAATAACTTACTTCATGGTTAAGAATTCTTTAATTGTGTTAAAAATTCGTGTTTTTTTGGATAGAAAATTAAGTTTTTTTTTGTATTTAAACATTCATTTTTTGGTTGAGAATTCTTGAATTTGGTTTAAAATTCATTTTTTTCGATAGAAAATTAATTTTTTGGTTGAGAATTGTTAAATTTTGTTAAAAAAACGACTGCGAGCCGGAAAATGACCGGGAATTTATTTCGTCGATTAAAACGGCCACCCTCTTTATTTTTTTATTACTTACACTTTTACTGTTTAGAATATTTTGATTTTTTTTTAATTTATTAACAAGGGAAATGACTGGGATTTTTTTCTTTGATTAACCCTCAAAGTGCATACATGACAAAAATGACGGTAAAATGCATCGTGGGTGTTAATCACCCTAGCGTATTTAATCATGTATTGTTTAACCCCTATTGAATATTTTGTCACAATAAAATTATCCAATATAGTTTAAGGCATCTTGTATACGGTGGATTTGATTTTATAACCATTTATTTATTTTAAGTTTGTTTAAAAAATTATTGAAAAAAAGATGTGTACATTCATTTTTTTTTTTTTTTTTTAATATTGCAACATGGGTGCTTTCAAAAAATATATTTAATTGTACACTTAAAAATTCCATTTTATGATAAAATGATTAATTAGATTTTTTATTTTTAAATCAATTCCTTATTATAAAACTTGAGGAACTTTGACATGCAATACTATAAAAATAAAATTTATATTTTATTCAAGACGTGCACAAAGAAAAAAAGTATGAAATTACGAACATTTGTTCCAAAATTAATTTTTCCCTCGCTAAGTGCACACTGGGTGTTCTATACCCTACGATTTTTGTACCTCCACTTTCAGTAGCAGCTGCTGCTAGTAGACTGACGCAGTCTCCAACTAAAGCTAGATGGCGACACTTACTCAATTTTTTCGAATTAAGTATGGTTTATAAAAGTTTAAAAATTTCTTGGGGTATCCGAGACCCACAGTGCACTTTAAGGGTTAAAACGGTCACCCTGAAAATTGTAAAATTAATGATAGCAGAGGAGTTTCAAAACAAAATTTTTCTTTTCTTTTGATGATATAGCCCAGGAGGTTACGGTGGCGGCTCGGGTAACGGATACGGTGGAGTACCACCAGGCCCGCCGCCGGCGGCCGGATATGGAGCCGGTTACGGAGCACAGCCAGGATACGCGCCACCTTATCAAGGCTACGAAGGCTATCAACAGCCAGCAGATTACGGGCAGGCTGCCGTAAGTTATCCATATAGCAATCAGTACTATTAAAAAAAAATAAATAAAAAAATTGATCCAACTTTTCACTTGACAAAGTTCTTGATGAATATTCAAGAATCGAGGAAATAAGCAAATAAAGAAAGAAATATTGTCGCTTACACACATTGCCGCAAACTGTAAAAAAGGAAGTTTTAACATAAGTTTTCTATTGTCAAAAAAAAAAAAAAAAATCTGTGTTTTTTTTCGTATATCGTAGTGAGAAAATGTGTAATAACCGCTGCATTTTTTAATGATAATTTATCACAATGAGTTTAATTTTATGTTTAAAAAATAATTTCATTTCTTCTCTCCGGATTTAGAATTTCAAATAACACCAACTTCTTTTTCCATTTGTAATATTGTGTTTGAGAGTTTTACCGAATTTTGGTGGTTTACTAGTTTTTTTATTTTTATTATTATTAGAACGAAAAGTATTAGATAGTTAAGAAAACATTTCTTGGATTTAGTATGGGAGAATTTAGTTGTATTATTTTATTGCTTTCTGTAAAAATAATGTTTTTTTTTCTCTCTCTCGATGAATAATTCAGTTGAAACGGCATTATAAAATGAAAGATTTAACTTATTTGGTTCTAAACCACACAAGGTAATGTGAAGTCGAAGAAGTTGAGGACAAAAAATATGAAGTAAGAGAATTATTTCTAGGATGTAAGAGCAACCTTAATGGACATACCGGATTATTAATATGCCGTCTGTAAAACGAATTTGAATGCATATTTAACGAAAAGTAGGTGAATTTTAGTGTGACAATTGTTTGTTTTTTTTCTTTTCTTCTTTTTTTTCCAATAAATATTTGATGTGGCGATGAAACAGTATCTGAGTAGGTTAATTCAAATAGTGTTTAATAGTTTAATTTAAAGACAATTCACTCGATGTGAATTGAAGACAAGACATAATGTAACAGATTAGGTAATTAAATATGAAGATTTTGTATTGCATCCTAGATGAGATTGTACATGTGGAATTCAGACTTTTATATAGTAACAAAAAAAACAATAATAAAAAAAATATGTAATCCTGATCGTATTTACTCGTAATTATTGGGTCAAAATGTAACAAAATTGTGTGAATTAAGAAAATTTTTTGCATTTTTTGATAATGCAAATTTGAGTATTTGTGTAATATTAAAAAAAAAAGAAATAATGATGATTTTGACCCTGAATTAAACCCAATAATACTCTGAGAAGAAATAATGAACGGCTTTAGAAAAACGACGTGTTTTCGTGTCAGAATTAAAATAAAAAGATATTGTTGTTCAAAAGATGAATTAGGTGTTGTTTTTGTCCTCCATTAATGTAGTTATTATATAAAATATTTTTTTGGGAAATTTAATGCAATTTAAAATTCAGAAGAATGTCCCGTCAATTGATAATATAGAGAATTGAGAAATTTGTTGATAAATTGCGTTATCGACTTTGATAACGTTTATTGTGTAGTTTAATAATAATTTGATAAATTTTGAAAATCACTTTTTTTTTTTATTTCAGACTTCACACTCTGTTTTTCCCCCCTGTTTTCCCAATCTTCAAAAAATTCTTGGCTTTCCCCTTATTTTCAGTTTATGAATTCATCTAGTTGGAATAAATATTCTACTATTTGGACGGAAATTAGTAAATTATTTTTATATAAAAATACAGTTTTTTATTTTAAAATTAACAAATCAATTTAATTGAACTGTTTTGTTAAAAATTCATTCCTTTTTGGTTGATTCAAATATGTTGTTGAAATTTTGCCTTATTGCATGAAGATTCATCATTTTAGTTAAAAAAAAAAATGATTTGGATGTAATTGACCTTTTTGTTGTTGAGAATTCCTATTTTTAGCATAAAAAAGTCAACCGGTTGGAAAATAATTATTCTTTTGGGTAAAAATTTATCTTTTTGATTGTAAATTCTACTAGTTGGTTGAATTACCTTGTTTAAATTTTTTTTATGAAGGTTTACCTCTTACATTAAAAAATTTCACTCTTTTGTTGAAAATTATTTTTTTTTTTTAATTGATTAAAAATTCTACTTTTTGGTTAATAATTATTGAATTTTATTCCAAATTCGTGTTTTTTCGATAGAAAATTAATTTATTTGTATTTAAAAATTCATTTTTTTTTTGAGAATTTTTGAATTTTGTTCAAAATTTGTTTTTTTTTTTCGGTAGAACATTAATTTTTTAATTTAAAATTTCATTTTTTTAAAAATCATTTTTTGTTTAAGAATTGTTAAATGTGGTTAAAAATTCGACTTTCTGTTTCAGAATTCTTGAATTTTGTTTAAAAAAAAATTCGTGTTTTTTTCGACAGAAAATTAATTTTTTTGTATTTACAAATTCATTTTTTGGTTGAGAATTTTTGAATTTTCTTAAAAATTCGTTTTTTTCGATAGAAAATTAATTTTTTTTTTTTTAATCATTTTTCGGTTGAGTATTGTTAAATTTGGTTAAAAATTCGACTTTTTGGTTAAGAATTCTTGAATTTTGTTCAAAATTAGTGTTTTTTTCGATAGAAAGTTAATTTTTTTAATTTAAAAATTCATTTTTTGGTTGAGAATTTTTGAATTTTGTTCAAAATTCGTTTTTTTTTCGACAGAAATTTTTTTTTCTATTGAGAAATCTTATTTTTTTGTTGAATTGTTAAATTTGGTTAAATATTCGACTTTTTGGTTGACAATTCTTGAATTTTGTTAAAAATTTCTTTTTTTTCGAGATAACATTAATTTTTTATGAATATAAAATTTTAACTCTTTTGTTGAAAATTATTATTATTATTTTTTTTTTAATTTATGTTTCGCCTGAAATTTAATTATTCCGTTTTTAGTGACAAATTGTTCCTTTTTGAGTTTAAACTAAAACTATTTGGTAGAGAAATCATGTATTTTGTTTAAAAAATCGTGTATTTGTTGAAAAAAAAAATTATTTTTTTTTTTAAACTAACGTTTTTATCTGAAATTTTATTATTCCGTTTTTGGTTGAAAATTGTTCCTTTATAAGTTTAAATTTAAATTATTTGGTAGGAAATTCATATTTTTTGTTAAAAACTCAACTACTTGGTTGAAACTTAAACCATTAATTTGAAATTTAATTTTTTTTTGTAGAAATTTTAATTTTGTGCTGAAAAATCATATTTTCGGGTAGAAAATTTATGCTTTTTGACATTTGGCTAAAAATTCATTTTTTAAAAAATTAGTTAATCTGTTGAATTACTTTGTTGAAAATTAATTTTTTTTATAAAGATTCTTCACCTGTTATTAAATTTTTTTACTATTTTGTTGATATTTTTGTTTGTTAAAAATTAATCTTTTATAAGTTAACAATTCAACTATTTGGTTAAATATTACAATATTTATTTGGCTATTTAACGATTTGGCAGAAAATAATTTTTTTTTTTTAATTATGCTTTCTGTTCAAAAATTGTAACTGTTTGTTTATAAAAACATATTTTCTTGGTTAAACTACTTCGTTAAACATTATTTTTTAATAAAAAGGTTAAAAATTTTACTATGTTGTTGAAGAATTCTTCTTTTTTTGTGGTTAAAAATTAACATTTTTATCTGAAATCTCACTGTTATTTTTTCGATAAAAAATTGCTTTTTATAAGTTTGAAATTCAACTGTTTAAGAAAAAATTCGGGCGTTTTGTTAAAAATTTAACGATTTAGTTACAAATGACGCTATTTTTTTAACTATTTGAAAGAAGATTAATTTTTTTGTAAAAAAATAATATTTTCGTTCGCGAAAATAAAAATTTTAACTATTTGTTTATAAATAATTCTTTCTATGGTTAAACTACCTTGTTAAAAATTTTTAATTTGTATACAGAAAGATAAAGATTATTCACCGCTTTAGTTAAAAATGTAAATGTTTTGTTGAAAATTCTTTTTTTTTTTTTTTGTTAAACATTAATGTTTCATCTGAAATTTAATTATTCCGTTTTTTTTATAAATTGTGCCTTTGTCAATTTTAAATAAAACTATTTGGTAGAAAAATCATGTTTTTTCTTTAAAAAATAGTGTTTTTTTTTGTTTTATTTAAAAATCCATTTTTTGGGTTTACGTTTTAACTATTTTTTTTTTTAAGTTATTATTATTTTTTTTTGAAAGTTAACGTTTTTATCTTAAATCTAACTATTCCATATCTGGTTAAAAATCAAATAATTTATTTCAAAATTTAACTTTTTGGTAGAAAATGGAATTTTTTGTTGAAAAATCATATTTTCGAGTAAAAAATAAAAATTGTAACTTATTTAGTTAAAAATAACTTTTCTCGTTTGAACTATACTTTGTTTCAATTATTTTTTTATATAAATTCACCTCTTTAAATAATAATTTAACTATTTTGCTGAGAAAAAAAACATTTGTGTGTTAAAAATGAATTTTTTCATCTGAAATTTAATTATTCCATTTTCGGTTGAAAATGGTTCCTTTATAAAATTAAATTGAAGTATTTTGTAGAAAATTAATGTGTATTTAATTGAAAATTCAACTATTTGGTTAATAGTTAATTTATTAATTGAAAAGCTTAGCTTTTTGGTAGAAAATTAAATTATTTCTCAGAAACTTAAAATTAAAAAAAAAAATAATATTTTTGGTTTGAAAATAAAAAATTGATTTATTTGATTAAAAAAACATATTTTTTTATTGAATTACTGTGTTAAAAATTTTTTTTTATAAAGATACACCTATTTGATTAAAAAGTAATTTTTTTATCTGAAATTTATTATCCTAAAATATTCCATTTTTGGTTGAAAATTGTTCATTTATAAGTTTAAAATTCAAATATTTGATAGAAAAGTCATTTATTTTGTTGACAATTTAACTATTTGGCATAAAACTAAATTTTTTTTTGAAAAAAAAATCATATTTTCAGGTCGAAAATTAAATTTTTCGTTGAAGTACTTTGTTAGAAAGATTCACATTTTGTTAAAATTTGTAATATTTTTTTGAAAATTCGGTTTTTGGTTCGTTAGAAATTAATGTTTTTATTTTTTTTTTTTATTTTGAAATTCAACCATTTGGTTGAAAATTCAAAATTTCCATGAAAAATCACCCTATTTTCCCCGTTTTTAGAACATTTGGGATGGTGAAGTCTGATATTAAATTTTTTTCAATTATTTAATTCATGTCTTTTAAATTTTCCAAACGGCAGTTTTTTTCTTTTGTCCGAAATAATTCTTGGTGGCAGTAAAATTATGGAATTAAGGGGAACATAATATATTGGCTTACAAATATATTTACAGGAATGGTGTGTTTATTGATAAGAAAAAAGAATCAGTAAGTAAATAAATATTCTAATAGTAGATCGTAACAGAAAAGTTTCGTCAAAAGAATTAAAGTATAATTTAATGGATGCATGCAAATCAATGTTTTGAAGATATTTTTTGAATTTAATAAATTGAAAGAAACTGAGAAAATTTAAAAATTTACTGTAAAGAAAGAAAAAAATTAGAGAATTTTGGTGCGACAAAATATTTATGAAGTTCTCAAACTTTTTTTTTTACAAAGAAAAACGCAGAGATTAGTGTCACGAATAAATATACGATAAAGAGGAAATCGTCTCGAATTCACTAAAGTGATTGAAAAAATCGAGAAAGAAAACGAAGGTATGTAAAAAAAGGCAATTTTATCACAGTACCTCTAGGGTAACAAAAAAAAAAGAGTAAAATGGTATATTAAAAAGTAAAAATTGACAGAAAAATTCGTCCATAAATTAATCTTTGGAACCTCTTTCGGTAATTATCGCTCCGAGTGGAAAAAAATATGCCATTTTACTTCTTTTAGACTATTTTCTCTTTGAAAAATGTTTTGCATTAATAAAAGTATAAATTTACGTAAAGTGGATTCAAACTGTTTCAATTATTCAGTGACAAGGAAAACGTATTTTTAGGAGAGAAAAAAAATCCAGAGCTTCCTGAAATAGAGGCAATTTTATTTTATTTATTTATTTTTTTAATCTAGCAAAGATCTGAAAAAAAAAACGAGAATAGTTGGTTTTATTTGTAAATCGAAATCTAATTTCAGAGTGGGAAATAAATGAAGCGGCAATGGGGGAGAGGCCACATTACCTTTTGTGGTTTAAAACTAAAGAGCATAGTCGTAGCTTGTGATTTTTTTTTTTTTTTTTTTTTTTTTTTAATTGCTAAATAATAAATCAATTTTATAAATAGGGATACGCGGCTACTCCACCCGATCCAAGATACGGAGGTGCGCCAGCTGTTCCACCCAGTGGATATGGAACAGATCCATATGGTTATGGAAAAACACCTGCTGTTGGTGAGTTGGAAATTTTCGTATTTTTTGTTTTTTCTCACGAATTTTTTTTAGTATAAATAATAAGGTGAGTAGAAAATTACACTTTTTTTTCAGATTTCTGCAAATTTTTTTGATTAATTGGCGTAAAAAAATCAATTGAGCATACTCCGTCCCTTTTTTTTTATTATCTAATTTGAGACTATTTTTTTCTCCTTGCTTTAAAAAAAAAAAAATTTGGATTCATGATTGAAAAATTGTGGACAGAATAATTCAATTTTCAGCTAAATCAACGAAAATAGTTGTATTATCAAAAACAACAAAAGCTATTTTTTTTTTATTATAGAGTTGCAAATTTTCATAAACAAATGTGGAATTTCTACCAAAAGGGATGTATCTTTAAAGAAGAAATGCAATATTTTTTAGTTGAAAAATTAATAATTGAACAACGTATATTCATCTTTAAAGCAAGCAGTTGAATTGTTTGGACAAAAATGGTGAATTTTCAAATAAAAATGATAAATTTTCAATTAAGAGAATTAATTTTTAATGAAATTGTTCAATTTTTCACCAAACAGATAAATTTTCAACCAAAAAAAATGTTTTGATAATGTAATTCTACTTTAAATCAAATAATTGAATTTTTGACCAATTATTTTAATTTTCATACAAAAATATTAAACATGAAGCAGAAAAAAGTTGGATTTTCGAGAAAAAAAATGCATCTGTTAGCAAAGATTATTTGTTAATTAAACAGTTGCATTTTTCACCAAAATGGATGGAGTTTCTACAAAAAGAGATAATTTTTCAAACCAAATTTATTTATTAATTTTGTGATAAATTTTTAAGTACAGGAATTAAGTTTAAAAAAAAAAAGAATGTTTAAAATCGCCTTTAGATTTTATTTTCAGCTGAAAGAATTAATTTTCAACTAAAGCAATGAATTTTCAAAAAAAAAATTGTCTATCTTTATACAGAAAATCAAATTTTGAAAAAGTTGTTAGTTTAAACAAAATAATATTTTTATTTTGCATCAAAAACTGTTCATTTCGGCCAAACAAAGATGGGCATTTTTAACCCAAAGAGATAAATTTTCAAATAAAAAAATGAATTTGTTCAATTTTTATTAAATACATTTATTTTCACTTTAAAAAAACGTGTACAACCAAATAGTTAAATTTCGGACCAGAAATTAATTTTTAACTAAAAATATTAATCTTTTAAGCAAATAAAGATTAATTTTTAACCCGTGTTTTTCGAATTTACCACAACATTACCACACAAAAAATGCACTTACAATTGCTTGAAAATTATTTCTTTTATCTGAAAATGGAAAATTTTACTATTTGTGTGAAAATTCACTTATTATGTTTTTTTTTTTTTTCAAATTAATTAATTTTGAAAATCCAAGTATTTCGTTGAGAAATTATCTCTTTTTTTTGGTAGAAAATTAATCTTCTTGGTTGAAAATTCTACTTTATAAGTTGAACTTCAACTTTTTGTTTAAAAAAAATCAAGTGGTTTATTTTAAACTTAATTATTTTGTTAAAAAATCAACTCTGGTTGAAAATAAATTTTCTTTTTTGAAGATTTGTCTTTTTGGTTAAAACTTGATCTTTGTAGGTGAAAAAAACCATTATTTTTTATTAAAAACTCAACTTTTTTTGAAAAGTCGTCTTTCGGGTTTTATAATTCAAATATTTTCTTAAAATTTTTTTTTTTGTTGGTAAAAAATTAATCTTCTTGATTAAAAATTGGTCTTTTTTGAGGGGGTTTAATATTTGTAGGTTGAAAATTCCACTATTGGTTTGAAAAGTCAATGATTTTGTTTAACATTTAATTATTTTGTTGAAAATTTGACTTTTTTTTAATTACTTTCTTTTTTTTTTTTTTTTATTTAAAATTCAACTGCAGGGTTGCAGTTTCCCCCTTTTTTCGTAAAATGTCCCTTTTTCCCGTTTTCTATAATAATAATAAAGTACGAAATATAAAAGTAAATTTTTTTAAGTTTGGAGTTAGGATTTTTGGGATTTCGTTTTATTTTTTTATTCCAAACATTTTAAAATTGTGTATTTAACTAATTTTGTTATTTCTTGGACTTTTTCCAGTTTTTAAAAATAAATTCTCCCGGAGCAGAAGTAATTGAAAAATCATTAAAAATTATTTAAAAATTTAACATTTCTTATAAAAAGATTGTTTGTTCTTTTCTCCATGTAAAAATAAAATTGTAATCATTCCCTCCAACTAGTTTTTATTGAAGCTTAATTTTTTTAAATTGAAAATTCGACTATTTGTTTGAAAATTCAGCTTTTTAGTGATAAAATTTCAGTATTTCATTAAAAATTGGACAAGTTTTTTTGAAAATTCAAGTATTTTCTTTAAAAATGCATAGTTTTTGGTCGAAAATTCAAATCTTTTGTTGAACATTCTTCAACATGGACAGAAAATTTGTTTGTTTGTTTTAAATATGTATTATTTTTTTTTAATATAACTGTCCTTAGAAAATGTTATTATTTGGTCGTTAATAAACTGTTTTTTTTGTTAAATTTGTGTCTTTATTTGAATTCTACTATTTGATTTAAAATTAATTTATTTGTATGAAATTTATTTGGTGGAAGTTTTTTTTGCCGAATATTCAGCATTCAAATTCCACTCATTGTTAACAAAAATCAAGTATTTTATTTAAAATTTAATTAGTTTGTTAAAAAATCAACTCTGGTTGAAAATTAATTATTTTTTTTAAATTTGTTTTTTGGGTTTTATAATTTAAATATTTTTTTGCAAAATTCATCGTTTTTGGTAGGAAGTTAATCTTTTTGATTAAAAATTGGTCTTTTTGGGTTAAAATAAATAAACTTGAAATATTCAAATTCAAATAATTTAAAAATATAAACAAATAAATTAATGTTATTTTATTTTTCATTTGAATTTTATTTTTTTAAATTAGAATTTGCATATTAATTAATTATATTAATAATAATTAATTGGCAGGGAAATCCACCCTGTAAAAGCAAATAATTTAAACAAAATAATTGTTGATATAAAATTTTGAAACCAAAATGGAATTTTATTTTGAGCATTGAAGTTGTAATGAAATGTTTGTAAATTAAAAAAAAAATCAGGGTATGGCCATTTTGCGTACTTGAAACGAAAGAATTTGAGTCGTAAAAGTCGTAAAATAAGAAAAGAAAAAAAAACGATTGTAAATGAAAAAAAGTGAAATTTTCTTTATTGAGCCGATAATCTGTATAATTTGCAGACTACTCAGTACCAGACGGCGCCTATGGGAAGCCAGATTACGGTAAGTACTGACCAGAATCTAAAAAGTCGTAATAAAAGGCTAAAAATTTGAAGGGGCGCCGATTTTTTTTAGACTTGCATTGACCAAAATTGAGAATAAAATATGAACAACAGCACCAAGGGTGTATTTTTCCATAAATTCAAAATAAATTCGATGATAGGACTTCGCTAAATCTATACTCGTTAGATTTAGAAGGAAAATACTCCCAGGTGAATAATATATTCTAGCCAAGAAAAGAGAGGCTTGATTTCGATGATGAAAAAAAAAAATAAAATAAAAAAATGAAAAAAAGTGTGAATTTGAAAAAATAATGAAGAGGAAAGACGAGGGGGAAACAACTCGCGTAAACCGGATTATTCAGAGTAATCCACTTGTAATTGGATGTAATCCGGAGTAATCCACCTACTTGATTCGAAATAATTTTTATTTATTATATTTTATCTAGATAAATTTAAATTAATTTTCTTTCTCGATAATTCATATTTTTGGTTCAAGACGAACTGTAATTTGATGAGAAACTTTACCGTTTTGTTGAAAATTTTATTTTGTTGCTGAATAATTAACTATTCTTTTTTTTATTGTAAATTGATCTTTTTTTTTTATTTGAAAATTCAATAAATTTGGTTGAAAGTGAACGATGTCTTTTATTAAAAATTATTAGCCTTTTTTTGGTAGAAAGTAAATCTTGTTTAAATATTCATCTGTTTAATTGAAAATTCAAAAATGTTTCTAGGATTCCTGTATTTGGTGACAAATTCCTGTATTTAATTTTTAAAAATCCGCTTTTTTTGTCTCATAGAAATATTTATCTTTTTGCTCGAAATTTTATATTTCTGGTTGAAAAATTGAACTACAATTTCCTGAAAAATGGAACCATTTTTCTGAAAAGTTTTTGTTGTTTTTTTTTAAATTAATTTTTTATACTAAAAATTTAACAAATCCAGTTAAAGATTCATCTTTTTGGGTAAAAATGTATGATCTAGATTGAAAATTAGTTCTTTATTGATTGAAAAAATTTAACTGTTGAATTATTAGTAACAAAAATTTTGCTTTTCGCTTGAAAATTCATATATTTTGCTTATAATCCCTTTTTTATTTTGATAGAAAATTAATTTTCTTGAACGAATATTTATATTTTTCTTTAAAAAATTCGTTTTTTCTTTTAAATTATTTTAATCGACTGAAAAATTAACTATTCCACTTTTTTTTTTTTAATTAATATTTTTTAAATTGAAAATTAAAGTATTTGGTTTTAAAATTCATGTATTTCGTTGCAAATTTAACTATATAGTGCGAAATTGAACTACGTTGTCGAAAATGTAAGTGTATTGGGGAAAATTTTTTTTTTATTTTATTTTTTTGTTGGAAATTAATTTTTTGTATCTGAAAATTTAACTTTTTGCGTTGCAAATTAATCTTGTTGCCCGGAAATTGATATTTTTTGTTTAAGATGAACTATAATTTGATGACAACTAATTTGGCTAAAAATGAATGTATTTGGTTAAAGATTATTCGGTTTTTTTATGGAAAATAAATCTTTTTGTGACAAATCCGGGGTGTTTTTTTCTCGTTGAAAATAAACCTTTTTGTCCGAAATTTTATATTTCTGGTTGAAAAATTGAACTATAATTTACTGAAAAATTAAACAATTTTGCTGAAAATTAAAAAAAAAATTAACTAATCGATTTTTAGTGAAAAATGTATCTTTTTACAAAAAATTCATGTATTTTGTTAAAATCCATTTTTTATTTTTTTAGAAAATTCATCTTCATTAATTAAACTTGTTGCTTGTTGCTCGATTTTGATTAAAAATTAACTATAAATTCATAAAAAATGTAACCATTGTATTGAATATTATTTTTTTTTTAAATTGGAATGTCAACTTTTCTATTTTTGTATTTAAAATTTTTTTTTTTAGTTAAAAAATCAACTAATTTATTTAATTGAAAATGAATATATTCTATTAAAAATTTGTATTTTTTTTTCAAATTAATTTTTTAACTGAAAATTTAACTTCAATTTTAGTGACTAAATTTTCATAATGACCGATTTTTAGTATTAATTGAAAATGTATTTATTTTGTTTTGAATCCGGTTTTCCTTTTATGTAGAAAATTTAACTGTGTTGTTGAAAATGAATTTTTTAATTGAAAATTGATGCATTTTGTTCAAAATCTGTTTTTTTTTGTGTGAAAAATTAATCTTCATTCTCGACATTTTAACTGAAAATCTGACTTTAATTTTTATTGTATATTTATCTTTTTTAGTTGAAAATTATTTTTTTTTAAATCGTTGAATTTTTAAATATAAATAAAGAAAAAAATAGAATAACATTTTCAGTTAAAAAATTAATTTTGAACAAAATGTTTTAAGTTTTTTTTTTTACCAAATTAATTCAATTTTCTACCAAAAATATCATTCTTGGAAGATCAATTTTCTATTTAAAAAGCGGATTTTGAACGAAATACGTTAATTTTCTAACAAATAGCTAAATTTCCGATTAAAAAAGGTGGATTTTTAACTGTAAATTGAATAATAAATTTTCAAACGTAAAGTGGATAGAAAATTATCAATTTTAAAGTGAATAGTTAAATGTTTGAGGGGAATAAAATATTTTCGTTTTTTTTTTAATTTGTCTTTTTTTGGTAGAAAATTAATCTTTTTGTTAAAAATTCATGTTTTTATTTGAAAATTGTGATTTTTATCAATTATTATATCATTTAGTTTCGAATGTTTAATTCGAAAATCTTTCACTTTAAACATTTTCCATTTTAGATTTTTAATTTTTAAGCATATATTTTAATTTAAAGAATTTTAAAATGCAGTTTTAAAGTTTTTAAAAAAATTAGAAGTTTTTTAAATCGGAAATTCTTGTATAAAAAACCGGGTGGCCGTCGGACAGGGAAACCGGGAATTTTACGAATTTTCAGGGAAAAAAATCTGCACCAGTTCGATTTTAACAGTTTTTGAAATAATTTACACTTGTTATTTGTAGAAAAAATTTGAGTAATTTTAAGAGATACATAGAAGTTTTAAAAAGATTCAAAATTAATTAAAATACTTGAAATTATTTCCAGTAATTTAAACGAAATGTGTTAAGATTTTTTTTCAGAACTTCTAAATATATTTTTTAATTAATTGACATTTTCCTACAATTTTTGAAAATCCTGCAAGTTATAAAAAAATCCTTAAAATCTTCCATTTTCGTCTTTGATCATTTTTTTAATCTCTTAAAATCTTTTTAAACTTTCTGTTACAATAATTTTTCAATTTTCCTAGAAATCTTAAGAATTTTTTTTATTCTTTTTAAGTATTTCACAATTATTTTTAAAAAATTTTAATTTTTTGTTCGATATCTGCAAAAATGGACATTTTATTTTATATTTGGCTATAAGTATTTGAAATTATTTCAAGTTCTAAATTGAATTCGAATCTTTTTAAAACTTTGAAATATCTCTTAAAATTATTCTAATATTTTTACAAATAATAAGTGTTATATTATTATTCATAAATAAAAATTAAATTTTTTATGTATTTGCAGGATTTTCTGAAAATTTTAGAAAAAATTTAAAAATTATTAATAATAATTCTTCAATTCAGACTGATTACATTTTTCGTTGAGAATTCGTCTCATTTAGTTAAAAATTAATTTTTTTGTTGAAAATTCAATAATTTGGTGACAAAGTTTTAGGTGGACATTTTTTGACCATTTTTTTTAGAAACAAAACAATATTTTAGATTTTAGAATTTTTTAGTGTTTTTCTCTTTGGTTGAAAATTTAACTGGTTTTTTTTTAATCATAGGTTGACATTTTTTTTAGAAATAAACAACTCAGTTTTTTTGTAGGTTTTGGAATATTTAAAATTGATCTTTTTGGTTGAAAATTAAACTATTTTTATGAAAAAAATCCTAGGTTTTGGTTGACATTTGTTTCTTAATTTAAAATTCAACTGAAGATTCATAATTTTAATTTGAAAATTTGATTCTTTTATTGAAATATTTCTTTTATGGTTGAAAATTCAATTATTTGGTTCAAGATTGAAAACAATTTTGGTAAAAACCTGAGTCTCCAGTTTAGGTGTGGATTAATCTACCATAATTTTTTAATAATCCGAGATTGAATTTTAAGGAGTTGTTTGCCCCTCGAGGAAAGAAATTTGAATTAGAAATTTAAATATCTAGATTGTAGTTGAAAGAAAAAGAGAAAGAAAGTCGTGCGAGCCTGAAACTAAAAACGTAGGCTTATTACTACCTGAGTTTAAAAAAAAATGAAAATGAAAAAGAAAAAAAAAACAATCGTAATTTTTAAAGTAGGTGAAATTAGTTTTCCTGATTTGACATTTGCAGATTCAAACTATTACTCTGGATACGCAAACGCATAATAACAGATAAAACAAGTGTCTGGTTATAACAAAATGTTGTGTACAGAAGCGAATAATGTACGAGTTAAAATACGATTGAATGGAGGAGCTATGGTTGTTCCGCAGGTGGCAGTGCTGGTTACCAAAACGCCAAGTCTCAGCGAAGCTATAAAAAAAAAATAATAATAATAATAAAATTCCTTTTTTTTTCAATTTACCACCACCACCCCGCCCATTTTCAAATTGTCGATTTGAAACTGTCATTTCCTTCCAGCGCGTGAGAAAGTTGGATAGATATTCGCGCTCAAAAATGGATTTTTTTTTAAGAATGATTTTTTCTCTATATTTTTTTTTCATGTGATAATTACCATGTGTGATCTGATTTTTTTTTTTTTTTTAATTTTTAAAAAGAGAAATTGAGCCAATTTCGTAAATGAAATGTTCAATTTTAGTGGGGAGGGAAAAAAAGAAAAATACGTATAAAATCTTATCTTTGTCGCGCGCACGGAAATAAAAAAAAAAGTAAAAAAAAACTGAAAAGTGCAAGGGATTTCATTGCTTTGAGAGAGAGAGAGAGAGAGAGAGAGAG
>NC_046658.1:139357276-139360289 GCF_010883055.1 Belonocnema kinseyi | reverse complement strand
GCAAAATTTCTCAGACACTAATACCAATCAGGACAGAATAAAATTTTCAATTTTTTTTTTAAATGAGATGCAACCAATTTGATACAAATGATTTTCGGTCACATTTTTTAAAAATTGAATAGAGGGGTTAATTATTTTTGAAAATCTAGTATACATGAAATCGTGTGAAATGCTTTTAATAAAAATCTAAAAAACTATGGAATTCGTTAAAAAAAATCAATGAAAAAACTTTTCAATCTTCTTCAATATCTTGAAACCTTTGAAATATCTTTGATACTCTGGATAACTTCAAAAAATTTTTTGAAACGCTTTTTAAAATTTCGACAAAAATTACAAAAACTGTACAATTTTCTGAAAACAGACGAAAATGTTTAAAATGATATAAAATCATTAAGTTTTCTAAAGTTCCTCTGCGAGCCTTTATACTATTTTGAAAATCTTTGAAATCCGTTGATAAACTTTTAAAATCCCCTTTGGAATTTTGTGAACTATTCTAAAAGTTTTACAACCCTAAAAAATTATTTGATGCACTTAAACAATTTTAAAATATCTTGAAAGTTTTCAAATACCTTTAAAGATTTAAAATCCTATATATATAAAAAATATTTGCCATCTTTTGATATCCTTTTTAATTTATATATATTTTTTAATTTCCTGGAATCTAATAAAATACCCTAAAATCTTGTAAATCCTTTCAAAAAATTTCAAAAACTTTGAACTTATCTGTAAGAGGTAAACATGTATGAAATCGTAACAAATTAGTACGTTCTCTAAACTTCCCTTGGAATTTTCAAATTTTCCTTTGCAACCCTTGAAATTCCCTGGAATCTTGTAAAATAGCTTAAAATCTTCCATTTTGTTCAATTTTTAAATTTATATATAAAAAAAATCCTGAAATTTTTTTTTCTTTGAAAATTTTTTAAGTTAAAAAAAATTTCTTGATCTCTTTTTTCAATCCCTCGAAATTTCTTGGAGTCTCGTAAAATAAATACCCTAAATTGTCTTTAATTTTTTACTAAAAATTAAAAAAAAAAAATTTAAACTCCTCTGAAATCAGACGAAAATTATCTAGACCTCTTCAAATCTCATGAAATCTTTGAAGTTATCTCAAATTTTGAAACTCTATCAAATCCTTTGTCCTGCAAACTTTAATTTCGGAAATTCACTTAAAATCTTTTAATTTTTCATAAATTCCTTCAATATTTTCAAATAAAGTACTCTGGAAAATTTAAAATCTAATAAAATCTTTCAAAATCTCTTTAAATGTTAAAAAAATTTTTAATCCCTTAAAATTTCACGGAATCATGTAAAATATCTTTAAACCTTTAAAAAAATTCAATTTATAGATTTATATGAAAATTGAAAAAACGTTTGAACTCTACTGAAATCAGATTTAAATTTCTCGAATTTCTTAAGATCCTTTAAAATCTTCAAAGTTTTCAAAAATTCCTTTGATATATTTTCTTAAATCTCTTGAAATTTTTTCAGTATTTAAATTTCTTCAAACATCTAAAAAAACTTTGAATTCCTCTGAAATCAGACCAAAATTTTTCAAATCTCTTAAAATCCTAAGATCTTCCAAATTCTTTTGAAAAATTTCAACCTTTAAATTTCTAAAAAAAAAAGCGTTGAATTCCTCTGAATTCAGCTAAAAACCCCCGGCAGTCGTGCAAAATACCTTATAATCTATATAATCCTTTAAAAAATGTATTAAAAAAATGTTGATACCTTTTAAAAACATTTAAATCCTTCCAGATTTATTCAATCTTTAAAATTGCATAAAATTTTCAAAAAGTGAATTATTTTCTTCATCATATCACATTTTTGAAATCCCTTAAAATCGCACAAAATTTTTGATGACCTCTAAAATCTGGGGGAATTTTTTCAAAAATCCTTTCAAACTTTTGAAACCTTATGAAATCCTTTGCCAATCTAAAATTTCTTGAAATCCCGTAAAATACCCTAAAATCATTCAAATTCTTCAAAATTTCGTCAATCTTTTAATTTTCTACAAAAATTTAAAAAACTTTCTTCTCTAAAATCAGATGAAACATCTCGAAATTTCAAAAAAAAATTTAACTGTCTCAAATCCCTAGAAATCTTTTCAATACCTTTAAATTCCGATTCAGTGAAGAAATATGAAAAAGATGTTTAAATCTCGCAATTTTTTCGTTTAAAACTAGTTGCATCTTCAAACAAAAAAAAAAAAAAAAAGTGAGTCCGAGGCCAAAATTGATCAAATCTGCATACCTACGTTGCCCATTTTGTTCATTCGAGCTCAGGTCAGATAAAAAAGCTTACGTCTTGTTATTTTGCTGCCCTTTTATTGGTTGCGCCACTTATCCCTAGAGCAGTTGCTGGTTTGTCAGTGATTGAATTTTCGATTCTCTTGTTTGTGCAGAAGGTCAGGAAGAAGCAATGAGAGTAAGAAATGAAATATTTTCTGTTTTCACCTTCTTTTTTTTTCTTTCTCTCTCTCTCTATTCCTTACAATAATGCCGGCTTTTTGCCGCTACATTTTACGAATATAAGATTAAGCATTGCTTAATTTATAAATAATAGTATTATTATTATTATTATTATTATTATTAATTTGGATACCAGAGATTCATTCGATTTTTCTCTTTCTAGTGGTATACCACCTTCTTTTCACTTTTGCATAAAAACTAAAAACCTTCATGCTTAGAAAAAAAGAGAGAAAAAAAATAATAAAACGCAACTTATTTTTATTCGCACTTATCCTGTTTTCGGATTTTTTTTCTTCTTCAACTAGTGAGTTGTTTGTCGATACAATTCAGAGTAAATACATCATCTTCTTAAATTCAAAATGTTACATTTTTTTTTGCAAAATCAAATTACGTAACAACATCAAAATTTCCCGGTCGATTGTTTGTATATTTAAAAAACTGACAAAATGATGCGTGAGGTATAAAAGTTCTCTCTAGCCTAATGGAACAAAATCGACTTTACGAACAAGTTATGATTAATTAAATTTATCACACTGACTATGATA
>NC_046658.1:139349307-139357176 GCF_010883055.1 Belonocnema kinseyi | reverse complement strand
TCTGAAGTGAGTCCGAGACCTGTAAATTTGTGCCGAATAATCCTAATCGTTGTTTCTTCTGTAATATTCTTTATATCGTAGCACGTAATTTTTAAGATTTAGTTTGCAAATCACTAAAGAGATGAGGCTTTAAGTGTAAAAAATAAATATTTTGAGGCATGAAATTCGAGTGCCAATTGTAGCAAGAGTTTTGAAAATTAAGTTTATTCCACAGGCATAGCAACAACCTGAGAATCTCAGGAATGTGAAAGAAACTAAGAGAGAATGCCCTCCTCCGTTACCAGCACTGGAATACCGAATTTTTTATTTAACAAAAGCATGGCGAATTTATTCATAAGTGCCGATTACAGATTTTTGCGATTATTTACTGTGGAGAGCGGTAATACAATAAACAAAATCCGCAAAATTGTTTTTACCATATTTTTAACTATAAATTGATCTAAAAGGTAACTTTTCAATTGTGAAAGCTTTCGGTTAAATGATCCATTTCAAATTTTTCATTTTTGAAATTTGATTTTTACAGACTTCACACTGGTTTCCCTTGCTCAATTTTTCTCGTTTTTTTTTTTTTCAATAAGAAAATCAATTTTTTTCTTTTAATTTTATTGAAAGTTCAACTGTTTCGTAAAAAAAATTCATTGGCTGCATATTCGTTTTTATTTGTTTTAAAATTAATTTTATAATTGATTTTTTCTCGTAATTCAACTGTTGGGTTGAAAAATCTTCTTTCTTCTAAAAAAAAATTAACTTATTGAGAATTCATGTTTTTGGATTTCAAAATGTAATATATTGATTGATTTAAAAGAAATTATTCCCCCTATCTCCCTGTTTTTGCGAGAATTTTTATTGTGAAGTCTGATTTTATGAAGTTAAATTACAGAAATGAAAATTTTTGAATTTTGTGAAATATGAACTTGGAAAAAAGTTCAAATTTGTTAGCTTAAAGTTCAAAGATTATACTTGTGTCTTACTTGGACACATGGAAAACAATCAAATGAAGCATTTGCGTTAAATTTAAGTTAATGATGCAAACAAAAGTGCGCCTGCAAAAAGGGTTTCTTAGCCTATTAAGACGTTCATTGAGTCGTTCAAACCATCCACTTCCATACTTCTCTTCCTCTGCTGATCCTCAGTAAATTTCAGCAGTAGCTTAACCTCCCTTCCCCAATTTTTACCTCATCTACTTTCCCCTTACCTCACGTCCCCGGTTAGCACTCTTTCTTTCCCATCCTAAAATCTCTCCTGCACCCGCAATCATCATTTCCCTACACTCGTGAATTTTTCCCTTATTTGTCTCCATTTCCTCATCCCTTATAATCACTTCTCTCTTAATTTGTTTCTTATTTCCTCTAGCTTCATTTACCGTAACCTTATTTCCACTCACTTCTATTTTCTCTTCCCTGATTTCCTTTACTTTCCCGTCTCTTATTTACACTCACTTCTTCTACTTTTCCTCCTCTCATTACCACTCACTTATACTTATCTTCCTCTCATTTTTTCTATTTCTTCTCTCCCAATTTCCACTCACTTCTACTTTCCCTCTATTCATTTCCACTCACTTCTAGGTTCCTTGCTCTCATTTACACTAACTTGTTCTACATTTTCTCTCCTAATTTCCGCTCTTTTCTACTTTATCTCTAAATTCCACTCACTTGTTCCACTTCCTCCCTTGATATTCCACTCACTTTTTCTCCCCTTACTTCCACTCTCTTCTACTTTCCCTTCCCTAATTTCTTCTACTTTCAGATATTCAGTTTTTCATATTTTTCTACCCTTACTTCCACTCTCTTCTACTTTCCCTTCCCTCATTTCTGCTACTTTCACTTCACTTATTTACACTTACTTCTTCTACTTTTCCTCCTGTCATTTACACTCACCTTTTCTATTTTTTTCTCCCAATTTTCACTCACTTGTATTTTCCCTCTACTTGTTTACATTCACTTCTACTTTCCATTCTCTCATTCACACTGTCGTCTTCTACTTTCCCTCCTCTCATTTACACACACTTATTCTACGTTACCTCTCCTAATTTGCACTTACTTCTACTTTTCCTCTAATTTCCACTCGCCTTTTCTACTTTTTCTCCCCTTATTTCCACTCTTCTACTTTCCCTTTTCTCATTTCTTCTACTTTCACTCTTCTCATTTCCACTAACTTCTATATTTTCTTTTCTAATTTCCACTCACTTCTACTTTCCCTCCTCTCATTTCTACTCACTTCTACTTACCCTCCTCAGTTCCACTCACTTCTACTTATCCTCCACTCGTTTACACTCACCCTTTTTACTTTTTCTCCCCTAATTTCCACTCACTTATACTTTCCCTCCACTTATCCACTAACTTTTACTTTCCCTACTCTCATTTACACTCACTTCTACTTATCCTTTCTTCATTACCACTCACTTCTAACTTCTCGTCTATCATTTCCACTCACTTCAACTTATCCTCTCATTTCCACTTCTACTTATCCTCCTCTCATTTCCACTTCTATTTATCCTCCTCTCATTTCCACTTCCACTTATCCTCCCTTCATTTCCACTCCTACTTATCCTCCTCTCATTTACACTCACTTTTTCTACTTTTTCTCCCCTAATTTCCACTCCCTTATACTTTCTCTCCACATATTCTCTCACTTCTACTTTCCCTCCTCTAATTTCCACTCACGTGTTCTACTTCCTCCCCTGATTTCTACTCACCTTTCGGTTTCCTACTTTCCCTTCTCTTATTTACACTCACTTCTTCTACTCTTCCTCCCCTCATTACCACTCACTTCCAATTTCCCGCCTCTCATTTCCACTCAGTTCTAATTTTCCTCCTCTCATTTCCACTCGCCTTTTCTACTTTTTCTCCGCTCATTTCCACTCACTTCTACTTTCCATTCCCTTATTTCTTCTACTTTCCTTACTCCCATTTACACTCACTTCTACTTTTCCTGTCCTCATTACCACTCACTTCTAATTTCTCGCCTATCATTTCCACTCACTTCTAATTTTCCTCCTCTCAGTTACACTCACATTTTTTACCTTTTCTCCCCTAATTTCCACTCACTTCTTTTATTTTCTCTCCTCTAATTTACTCTCACTTCTTCCTCTCCTTTACCTTTTCTACTTTTCCTCGTTTACCTTTTTCCTCATTTTCCCTTTTACCCCTCCCATTATTTCTCCTCCTCTGCCTAGAGCTATGAAACCCTAAAATTCAAAAAGAACTTTTTTAATAATATTTGATTCTTATTTTCTGTCTTTTGATAACGAAACTAATGAGAAAAAAAAGGAAATGAATCTACCTTTATACCGTAAAAACGAAATAAAAGTCAAATGCTCGAGTAAATCTCAGCCCAAGCTCAGGTGAGTAAAAAAATGAATAAGTATCTATCCGTTCTTTCCTTGTGCAAAGGCGTAATTTAAGTATTACTGATTTTATCAAGCGAAATTCAATTAACGATTTTACCCAGCGAAATTTACTTTCTAGAAGCGCGTCTTCGCGAAACTGAAAATCTTTTTTTTTTTTCTTCAATTCATATCAATTGTAAGATCATGCGTTTTTATTTATTTTTTGAATTATTATTTCTATTGGAGACAATTACTTTTGAAAAATCAGGATCAAAAAATAGGATCACTGATAAAGAGATGAAGAATTTTTAAAAACATAAAGCGGCACAGTCTCATTATTTATTCACTCCATATTCTGCAGAATACGAAACGAAAAAAAAAACTAGGAATCAATTCGAAAATGAAATAAAAATTACTCGAGAAAAATGTGACAAAAAAAAATCAATGAAAGGCGATGTAGGGAAAAGAAAAAGAAAAAAAAACTTTAGACTTTAAACAGTTGCCTCGATAGAAATTGCCCAAATGTGGTGCACAAGTAGTTAGTTTTAATCAATTAAAATTGATAGAACTCTCGGGCAGAATAAAAAAAAACTTTTGCTCTATTATTTGTCAATTTTATTGGTCGAAGAATTTACTTTAATCCTTTTTTTTTTTAATTTTTTTTTTTAGAAATCTTTTTCTGCCATAGAGTTTCTTTTTTTCCTGTAGAAAGAAATTTTTTTTTTTATTGCAAAATGGATTTTGTTATATTTGTGTTCTATAGCGTTGGTTTATGTTTAGGGTGACAAGAACGTGAGGTTTTGGCCACGCCATAAGAAAACTTCTTCCAATGCCACATGACTGGCTGATCTGGATATCCAGGATTTGGATTCTGCATCCTTGAAAAAGGGCGAGAGAGAAGTCTTGATGAGTGTTATCCTCGAAAATTGTTGAAGGTAGAATGGATTATTTATTTTTGTAATTTTTTTTTGCAAACCCGTTGTCATGTCATCAAGCGTGGAAATAAAATCTTCAGTCAAATGAAAACTGCTCTTTTTATTTATTTATTTATTGAATTTAATTGTAATTGTTTTTTTTTTTAATGTAAATTAGTTAGGATTGAGAAAAAATCTTGCAAAAGTCGGCAATTTCTATAAGTATTTTTTTTTTTAATTGCAATATTACAATTTTAATTAATTTTCTTGACTGAAAATTCAATTAACTCGAGAAAAATTTCTCGCGGTCGTTGAATTCAATTTTTCTTTATCAAAAATTAAAATATTTTTTGGTTAAAATATGACCTCATACGTTTTTCGTTAAAAATCATTTTTTTTAGGAATCATCGCTTTAATTTAATATTTATCTCCTTGATTTATTTTTATAATTTTTTTTTACTGAAAATGTAACTTCAATTTTTGCTTGAAGAATTATATTTTAGTGGAAAATTTGACTTTTTTTAATTAATTAATTTTCTTTGTATTTTTTTGTATTGAAAATTAATGTTTTAATTCTTTTTTTTTTTTTTGAAAATTTGTTTTTTGCTCGAAAATTAATCGGTTTGGTTGAAAATTTAAGTATTTTGTTAAAAATTTGTTTTAAATTAATTTTTTTAACTGATAATGCAATATTTATATTTTTAGATTGAACATTTAACTTTTTTGGTTGAAAAATCAACTTTGCTAAAAAAAAATTATTATTTTTTTATAAATGCAACTGTTTTTGTTTAAACTTTAATCTCTTTTATTTAAAAATTCGACATTTTGGTTGATAATTCGTCTTGCCATGGTGAACATTTTAATAATTTGGTTAAAAATGCAATTATTTTGTTGTAAATTTAATTATTTTGTTTGAAAATTGGACTGTTTATTTAAAAAATCAACAATTTGTTAAAAAATTTAACTTTTCAAAATTTAACTATTTTGTTTAAAAATATCTTCTTTTTTTTGTGTCAAAAATTTCAAAGTCTTTCAAAAAAATTAATTATTTTGTGTAAATTTAATTGTTCATTCGAAATTAAATTATTTTATTTGAAATTAAATTATTTCGTTTGGAAATTCAACAATTTTAACCAAAATTAACTTTTTTTTAATTTAACCATTTTGTAGAAAAATATCTTATTTTTTGGTTGAAAATTCAACGGTTTAAAAAAAAAGGTTATTATTTTGTTGAAATTTAAAAAAAAATTGTTGAAAAGTCATCTTATTTTATCGAAAATTCCAAAGTCTTCCAAAAAAATTTATTGTTTTGTGTACGTTTAATTGTTTCATTCGAAATTTAATTATTTCATTTAGAAATATAACGATGTTAAATAATTTTTTTTTTTAATTTAACTATTTTGTTGAAAATTATCATCTTTTTGTTCGAAAATTCAACGGTCTTTTTAAAAAAAAGTGATTATTTTGTGAAATTTTGCCATTTTTGTTGAAAAGTCAACTTATTTTATCGAAAATTCAACAGTTTTCTAAAAAAAAATTCTTTTGTTGAAATTTAATTATTTTATTCAACCATTTGGTTGAAAATTCAGCAATTTGATCAAAAATTAATTTTGTTTTTAAATTTAATTATTTTGTCCAAAAATGTCCAAATATTTTTTGTCGAACATTCAACGGCCTTATAAAAAATTTAATTATTTTGTTTAAAAATTTGATTATTTGTCTAAAATTAGTCTTCTAAAAAAATTGTTCAGTAGTCAATTAAATTTTTTATTCAAAATCTAATTATTTTATTCGAAAATTCGACCTTTTGTTTGAAAATCAAACAATTTCATAAAAAATTCAACTTTTTTTGATTAAACAATTTTGTTTTAAAATCATATTTTTTGTTTGCAAATTGAACGGTCTTTTGAAAAAAAGCAACTATTCATTGAAATTTTTACTATTTTGTTAAAAAGTCATCTTATTTGATCGAAAATTCAACATTAAAATAAATTATTTCGCTTGGAAATTCAACTATTTGGTTGAAAATTCAACAATTGGATTAAAAATTTACTTTTTTTTAAAATTCAACTATTTTGTTGAAAAATGTCATCTTTTTTGGTCGAAAATTCAACTGTCTTCCAAAAAATGCAATTATTTTGTCGAAAATTCAACGGTCTTCTAAAAAATTTAATTATTTTGTTTAAAAATTCCACAATCTGAAAAAAAAAAATTTTTTCTTTAAATTCAACTATTTTGTTTAACAATGTCGTCTTTTTTGATCGAAAATTCAACGGTCTTCTAAAAAATTTAATTTCTTTGTTTAAAAATTCGATTATTTGCTTAAAAGTTCATCAATTTGATCAAAAATGAATTTTTCTTTTAAATTGGACTATTTTGTTGAAAAATATCATATTTTTTGGTCGAAAATATAACGGTCTTCATTTATCAAATTATTTGTTCGAAAATGCAACTGTTTTTTTTTTTTTTTTATTGAAATTTTATCTTTTTTTTCATTGAAAATTCATCTTTGTAGGCTGAAAATTGAAAAATTTGATTAAAAATTTAACTTTTTGTTGAAGTCATTTTTTTTGTCAAAAATTCAACGCTCTTTTAAAAAAAGTAATTATTTTGTTGAAATTTTAAAAAATGTTGTTTAAGAGTCATCTTATTTTATCGAAAACTCAAAAGTCGTAAAAAAAATTAATTATTTGGTTTCAGTTTAATTATTTTTTTTTGAAATTTAATCATTTCGTTTGGAAATTCAAGTATTTGTGTAAAAATCATCCTTTTGGTCGAAAATTGAACGGTCTTTTAAAAAAAATAGGTATTTATTTTGTTGAAATTTTATCTATTTTGTTGAAAAATATCATATTTGTGATCGAAAATTCAACAGTCTTCTACAAAACGAATTATTTGTTTGAAGTTTAATTATTTTATTCAAAATTTAATTCTTTTGTTTGGAAATCCAACGATTTGTTTAAAAATTCAACAATCTGTACAAATAAACTTTTTTTTTAATTTAACTATTTTATTGAAAAAGTCATCTTTTTTGGTCGGAAATTCAACTGTCTTCCAAAAAATTTAATTTTGTCAAAAATTCAACGACCTTCTAAAAAATGTAATTATTTTGTTTAAAAATTAGACTATTTGCTTCATAATTCAATAATTTACATAAAAAAATCAACTTTTTTAAACTAAACTATTTTGTTTAAAAATCATATTGTTTTGTCTAAAATATAACGGTCTTCATTTATCAAATTATTTGTTTGAAAATTCATCTTTGTGGGCTGAAAATTGAACAATTTGATTAAAAATTTTAACTTTTTTTGTTAAAAAAAGTAACAGTTTTGTTGAAGTCATTTTTTTTTGGGCCAAAACTTCAACAGTCTTTAAAAAAAAAGTAATTATTTTGTTGAAATTAAAGTTTTTAATTGAACTTTTTGTTTAAAAATTATCCCTTTTTCGTGGAAAATTTAACACTCTTTTGAAAAAAGGAATTATTTTGTTGAAATTTAAAAAAAATTTGTTGAAAAGTCATTTTACTTGTCGAAAATTCAAAAGTCTTCTAAAAAAATTGTATTATTTGCTGTCAATTTAATTATTTTATTAGAAAATTAATTATTTCGTTTGGAAATTCAACTATTG
>NC_046658.1:139319273-139349207 GCF_010883055.1 Belonocnema kinseyi | reverse complement strand
ATTATTTGGTGTCAATTTAATTATTTTATTCGAAATTTAATTATTTCGTTTGAAAATTCTATTTTGTTGAAAAATATCATATTTTTTGGTCGGAAATTCAACACTTTTAAAAAAAGGCATTATTTTGTTGAAATTTAAAAAAAAAATTGTTGAAAAGTCATCTTATTTTATCGAAAATTCAAAAAACTTCTAAAAAAAATTAATTTTTTGCTGTCAATTTAATTATTCTATTCCAAATTTAATTATTTTGTATGGAAATTCAACTATGTGGTTGAAAATTCAACAATTTGATAAAAAATTAACTGTTTTTAAATTTAAATATTTTGTTGAAAAATATCACCTTTTTTGGTCGAAAATTCAACTGCCTTCTAAAAAAATTTGATTATTTTGTTGAAAATTGAATTATTTTATCGAAAATTCAACAGTCTTCTTAAAAAAAAATTATTATTTCGTTTGGAAATTCAACTATTTGGTTGAAAATCAAACAATTTGATAAAAAAAATTCAAGTTTTCTATGCGAAAATACAACGGTCTTCCTTATTTATCCAAATTATTTAGTTGAAAATGCAACTGCTTTTGACAAAAATTTAAACTTTTTCTTTGAAACTTCATCTTTGTCGGCTGAAAATTGAACAATTTGATTAAAAATTGTAACTATTTAATGGAAAATTCATCCCTTTCTATTAAAAATGCACCTCTTATGGTACTAAAATAATCTTTTTCGATTGAAATAAATAAATAACAATTTTTAAACCTAAATTTTATTGTTTTACTTGTCATAAAAGGATAAAAAAAAGTTTTTTAGCTATCCTGTAATTAAAGACTTCTCGAAACAATGAAAGGATTAAATAAAGATAAAATTCAGATTATATGTATACTTTCTTTTCGCTTTTCCCTCCTTATATTTTGTCTATAAAAATATAATACATAATAGAAATTACAATTAGGGAATTGTAACATTATTTTTTTTTTTTTAACAAGGAAAATAACTTTTTTATCAATAGAAATTAAATCTTAAACAAGATCTGACGCAGAAAAACTTCGTTTGGCAGTTTGAATCACTTTGTCGTATAAAAAAAAAAAGGAATTATAAATTGTAATCGTTCAACGTGAAAAAATTTGAACGTATGAGAAAATAAGACGTAGAAAAATTATCACAATGTTTTATGACGTCCTTAATTTAACAGTATGATCGTTGAATGTGTAAGTAACGAATGATTTTCGAAAAAAAAAATTAGAAAAAAAAACAGATTTCCCAAAGGTACTTTAGGATATTCTTCTTTTTTTGTTATCACTAGTCAAAAGGGCGATTTGAATGTAACTGTGCCCTTCTCGAAGATTTATTAATCTGAAACAAGTTTAAGAAATATAAAAATATAATTTTTTTTAGAATAACTACTTTTATTATCTTCAAGAAAATTTTTTCTTATCAGGATGTCTACCCTGTCTAGAAAACCTGAAATTGTCACGGAATTTTGTTTAAATTCAGAAAAAAAATTTTCGAGAACTTGCTTATTTAATTTTTGTATTGCTATATAAAATTGTATAACGATTTTTTATTTGTAAAAGTGTCTTTATATTACTGTAATCAACTTTTTGTTATTTGAAAATTTATCTTTCTTGGATTGAAATTTATTTTATTATCAGAGTTTATCTTTTTGGGATGAAAATGTTGTTAACAATTGATTTTTTTCGGTTGAAGATTCTCTGTAATTAAGATGTTTTTTTTTCTTCACCTAAGATTAATTTTTTTTTTTTACTGAAAATTTAAGCATTGCACTGAAAAATTCAAATATTTTGTTAGAAATTTGTTTTCTTTTTCAAAATAAATCTTTTTTTTTAACTGAAAATTTAACTTTATATTTTGATTGAAAATTACATTTTTTAGTTGCAATTTAGAGATATGAGCGAACTGGTTAATAATAAAGGTTCATAATTTTAATTAAAAATTGATCATTTTGAAATTTAAATTATTTTATCATTATTTATTTTTAAGCGAAATCGTAACGATTCCAATGGGATTCAAATTCCAGTATTCCATCATTTTAATAAAATATTTATTTCTTAGGTAAAAAAATAATTTTTTTTAAATTTTTGGTTTAAAATTCAACTTTTACAGTTGAAAATTAATTAGTTTATTCGAAAATTCATCAGTTTAGTTTAAAACCACATTTTTTTTAAACTGAAAATGAACGAATTTTTTTTATTGAAAATCGATATTTTTCATTTTTGCTGTAATTTTTTTATCGAAAAATAAAATATTTCCTTACAAATTCATGTATTATTTTGAAAAATCGTCTTTTGGTAGAAAAATAATATACGGGGTTAAAAATTAATTTATTCTAGTTAAAGTTTTATCATTTTGTTCAAAAATTCATCACTCTGTTTGAAAATGTTACAATTTTCTTTTTTTTCTTTAATTGAAATTTTTTAACTAATAATGTGACTATTCTCATTAAATATTCCATCATTTAAATTGAAAATTGATCTCTTTAGTTGAAAATTAATTTTTTCAACTAAAAATTTAAATATTCAATTTTTACTTGACGATTTATCTTTTTTAGATAAAAAATTCAAACATTCCAGTAAAATATTCATCGTTTTAATTGAAAATTAATCTTTTTGAATTTAAAATTCAACTGTTCCATTTGAAAATTCATTAGTTTAATTAAAAATTCATCAGTTTGGTTGAAAACTAATTTTTTGAAATTAAAAATTGATTAGTTTTTGTTTAAAAATTGATCTTTAGTTAAAAATTCAACTATTTCGTTAAGAAAACCTTTTTTTTTTTTCTTTTGAAAAGTCGACTTTTTGGTAGAAAAATAATATACGTGGTTTAACCCTTAAAGGCCATACTGGGTGTATTAAACCCAGCGACTTATTTGCGCTATAACAAAACATACCAATGACATGAAAACCTATTCTATGTAATTTTCCCATAATTTTGAAGTACGGCGTTTCATTTTTCATTGAATTGATGCTTTTATTTTTCAGAATAAATATCTTTTTTTTGAACGAACACTGTAAGGCTAATTTTATTTTTGAAGCCCCCTATCTCGGAAGTATTCATGTAAAATTCTAAGTAAAAATATCAAAAACTTAAAAAGTTATGAATTTTAGATTGAAGGAAGTAATTTTTTAATTTTTTCCCAAAAAAGATTTTTTAATCACTTTAAATTTCAAAAACTGTTATGAAACCTTTTTCTCCTTAAACTAGATAGATTAGACGTCATTAATTGATTTTCGGGTAAAAAACTATCCAATACCGTCGACACAGCTCACTTTTGAATACCCTTGGGTATTGTACACCCAGTGTGCTCTATGTCATTTTAAGGGTTAATATTAATTTTTTTGTTGAAAGTTCAGCAATTTGTTTGAAAATTGAACTATCTTTTTGTTTTTTTTAATTAGTTTTCCTAACTTTTCCTGTTGATTATTCATCATTTTGGTTACAAATTCATTACTTTTTTTCGAAAATATTAATATTTTTTTAAACTATTTTTTTTTGTAAATAACTTTTTCATCTATAAATGTAACATTTTAAATTGAATATTCATGTCTTAGATTCAACATTAGTTATTGACGTTAAAATTTAAAAATTTAATTTTGTGTGGACAATTTTTTTTTTCAGTGGAAAATTCATCTATTTTTTTTTTTTTAATTTTTGTTTGTAGAAATTAATCTTTTTGTTTTAAAATTCATCTTTTTGGATGAAAATTCATCTTTTTGGATGAAAATTAAACTTTTTGGCTGAAGATTAATTTTTTTAACTGGAAATTTAACCATTCACTTTACAGAACAATTTTTTTTTTTTAATAAATTGAAATATATGATTTGAAATTTATGTATTTTGTTTAAGAACCGTTTTTTTATGTAGAAGATTATTCTTCTTACTCGAAAATAAATATTTTCGATTGAAAATTGAACTGCTTTGTTGTAAATTTATATTTTTTCATTGAAAATTTATCTATTTGACTGAAAATTCATGTATTTTGTTCTAAATCCTGTATTTTTTGTTCCAAAATTAATCTTGCTTTTTCTGTCAAAAATATTTTCTTTGACGGCAAATATCCTTTTTTTGGCTGAAACTTGACCCACTTTGTTGAAAAGTCAACTGCTAGATTAAATTTGTTTAAAATTAAAATCTTTTTTGTTGAAATATCAACTATTACATTTTTCGTCCAGAATACGTTTCAGGTAGGAAAAAATGAATTTTTTTTGTGGAGAATCCAACAATTTTTTTTTAAAGTAATTTTTTGATTTAATATTCGTAATTTTAGTTGACAATTTAACTATTTTGTTGAAACTATTCATTTTTTGGTTGAAACTTTTTTTTTGTTAAAAATTTAAATATTATAGTTGAGGATTTATAATTTTAGTTGGAAATTTATCACTTTGGTTAAAAATTTATTTATGTTTCGATTCAAAATTATTTTTTGTTCAAAAAATTTAACTTTATATGTTTTTTAAAAAACTGGTAATTTTGGTAAAAAAATTAATCTTTTATGGATTAGGATTCAATTATTTTGTTGAAAAATCGTTTGTTTTTTTTTTTTGTACAAAATGAATCTTTGGTTGAAAATTCAGCTATTTGGGTGAATTTTGTTTTTTTCGTTGAAAATTCTTGTATTATGTTAAAAAAATGGTCTTTATGGAAAATTAACTTTTTTTATTGAATTCCATTTTTGGTTGAAAATTGATCTTTTTTAGTTGAAAATTCAACTATTTGGTTGAAAATTTGTTTTCTTTTGTGTGGAAAACTAATTTTAGTTAAAAATGAAACAATTTGGTTGAAATTTTTTTCTTAAAAAGTCATTTATTTTATTTTAAAAATTCTCTTCTTTGATGGAAAATGAAATTCTAGATTGAAAATAAATTTTTTTTCTTTGAAAATTAATATTGTTCTTGTAAAATTCATCACTTGGGTTTAATTAAATATTTATTTATATATTTGAAAACTAGTTTTTTTTTTTTAAACTGAAAATGCGACTATTTCATTGTTGGGTGAAAAATTGATATTTTTAGTTGAAAATTGAACTATTTAGTTGAAAATTAATGTATTTTGTTTTTAAAAAATCGACTTTTTCGGTAGAAAATTAATCTTTTTGATATAAAATTCAACTGTTCGATTAAAAATTCATTTGATTAAAAATGCAATATTTTTACTTTGAAAATATTGAAATTTGAAGCAATTTAAATTGAATTTAATATATGACCCACATTAATTTGACCTAAATATGCACTGTTTTAATTATAAGAAACTAAAATAAAAATATGAATTACTAAAATTCATGCACTTTAAGAGATAAATTTAAAAAATTTTAAATTATTTTTTTAGTATCAAATAATTATTTAATTAATCGATTGCGATAATATATTTAAGAATACTGGGTACTGTAATTTTTCAAGGCTTTCTCAATTAAACTTATTTCAATTGAATCCCTGTAAACTGAAAAAAAAATTATTTATAATAAACTCGTGAAATAGTTAAACTACCATGTGAAAAATTCATTTTTTTTTGTTAAAAAATTATTTTTTGCATTGGCTGCTGAACTTTTGTTGAGAATTAATTTTTTCTTCTCAAGATTCATCATTTTCTTGAAAATTCCAATATTTGATGGAAAATTTATGTATTTTGTTGAAAATTCGTCATTTTTGGAAAAAACTGAGGAAATTTTTTTTTCCAGGATTTGAGTAGACACCCTGAATTGATTTTTTTTTTTATAGGAAAAAAAATACCTGTTACGTTCTTGCTGTTGAACACGAACCCGGTCGCCCCTTTTTAGGGGAATTATTATACTCGTATGGCATGAAACTTCCGTATCAGTTACAGCAGAAACTGTCGCACACTTTGCGAGTTTTTGCGTCAGAGATGCACCTTCAGAACTTAAAAGAATCCAGTAGGAATAATGAGTGGATTCTCCAAAGTAAAATATCTGAAAAAAATTGAAAAGTCCTGATTTAACAAAGAGAAAGAGAAAAATTAATATAATCTTTTCTTAAAAAATCTTATTGATAAACAAAATATGAACTCCATGATGAATAAAAATGAATTATAAAAAAGAATTTTATAAATTCAGTCTAGAATCAAAAGTTCTGACCCTTTTTTCAATTTTTTATTTTATTTTAAAAAATCGTAAACAAAAATGGTTAGGGATTGAATCGACAAACCAAGACGATTCGTTTTCCAATTTTTTCTCTTTGAAATTCAATAGGCCGCCCTTTCCACCTGAAAAATGATTTCTCGATCCTTGGATTTCAAAATTAAAAATTTTGAAAATGAAAAGAAAATGCTTATTGGTTAAAGAATTTTACAAATTTTTAGAAGAAAAATCTTTAAAAGTTTGATTTCAACTGTTTTTAAAAATAATTAGTTGAATTGTTATCCTTTTCAATTAGAGGGGGCCGTTTTAATCGACGAAATAAATTTAAATGAAAGCACTCAAAGTTGAACTGTTAAATTTTGAACTTCTAAAATTGAAATTTAAAAGTTTTTATTTTAAAAATTTTGTATTCAAATGCTCAATAATTTAGGCGTATAAAATGGAAGGTACTAACATTTTTCAATATGAAAAAAAAACATAAATCCACGTTATTAATTTCAATTCTCTAAATTAAAAAATCAATCAATGCACTTAAAAATGTTCAAAATTATATAATTTTAAGATAGAAACATTAAATATTGAAAGATTGAAAAAAATTTAACTGAAAACTTCTTAAATTAGAAATTCTATTATTTTCTTTTTAAATAGTTTAAACATCCTTGGAAAGCTTCAAAAATTTTATTTCAAAATCTTGAGAAATCTAGAAGTTGTTTTAAATTTGTTTTAAATTTAAAATTATTTTGGACATTTTTTCAGAACTTCTAAATATCTGTCAAAATTAATTGGATTTTTTCTGACAATTTTCAGAAAATCCTAAACATTTTAGAGAATTTCTTTGCAATTTGAATGTATAAATAACAATTGAACATTCATTATTTTTAGGCGAAATTTGAGTAAATTTTAAGAGATGTGTAGAAGTTTTGAAAAGATTAAAACTTAATGTAAAACATGAAATGATATCTGAAATTTGTATGATAATTTTTAATATTTTTAAAACTCCTAAATATCTCTTAAAATTACTCAAATTTTTTTCTACAAATGTTTATTTGTAAATTATATATCAAAATTCAACAATTCTCAACTAAAAAATTGATTTTTAAATTAAAAAAAAATAATTTTCTGTCAAAAAAGTAGAATTTTAAACAAACTTCAAGAATTCTCAACCCAACAATGAATTTTTAAATAAAAAAACTAATTTTCTATAAACAAAACACATTTTCAACCAAATTCAACAATTCTCATCCGAACAATGAATTTTCAAATAAAAAAATTAATTTTCTAAAAACAAAACTCATTTTTAACCAAATTCAACAATTCTCAAATAAAAAATTGATTTTTAAATAAAAAAATTAATTTTCTGTCAAAAAAGTAGAATTTTAAACAAAATTCAGGAATTCTCAACCCAACAATGAATTTTTTTGAATAAAAAAAATTAATTTTCTATAAACAAAACTCATTTTTAACCAAATTCAACAATTCTCATCCGAACAATGAATTTTCAAATAAAAAAATTAATTTTCTATAAACGAAACTCATTTTTAACCAAATTCAACAATTCTCAAATAAAAAATTGATTTTTAAATAAAAAATTAATTTTCTGTCAAAAAAGTAGAATTTTTAACAAAATTCAAGAATTCTCATCCGAATAATGAATTTTCAAATAAAAAAATTAATTTTCTATAAACAAAACGCATTTTTAACCAAATTCAACAATTCTCAACCAAAAAATTACTTTTTAAATAAAATCAATTTTCTATCGAAAAAAGCAGATTTTTAACGAAATTCAAGAATTCCCAACCGAAAAATGAATTTGTAAATAAAAAAATTAATTTTCTATACAAAAACGAATTTCTAACGAAATTTAAGAATTCTCAACCAAAAAATCAAATTTCTAACAAAATTCAATAATTCTCAACAAAAAAATGAATTTTTAAAAAACAAAAATTAATTTTCAATCAAAAAAGCAAATTTTCAACAAAATTCAAGAATTTTCAACCGAAAAATAGATTTTTTAATAAAAAAAATTAATTTTGAATAGGAAAAAACGAATTTGTAACAAAATTTAACATTTCTCGATAAAAAAATGAATTTTTAAAAAACAAATTTTCCACAAAATTCAAGAATTGTCAACCGAAAAGTAAATTTTTAAATAAAAAAATTAATTTTCTATCGGAAAAAACGAATTTGTAACCAAATTCAAGAATTCTCAAAACAAAAAAATTAATTTTCTGTCGAAAAAGTCGAATCTTTAAGAAAATTCAAGAATTCTCAACCGAAAAATGAATTTTAAAAAACAAAAATTAATTTTCTTTTGAAGAAAGCAAATTTTTAACAGAATTGAAGAATTTTTAACCGAAAAAAAGTAATTTTCTGTCGAAAAAGTAGAATTTTTAACAAAAATCAACAATTTGCAACCAAAAAATGAATTTTTAAAAAACAGAAGTTAATTTTCTATCGAAAAAAGCAAATTTTTAATAGAATTCAAGAATTTTTAACCGAAAAAAATTGTTTAATTAAAAAAAATTAATTTTCTGTCGAAAAAAGCAAATTTTCATACAAATTTTTAAGAGGGAAACTTTTTTTTTAATTTTTAAGAAAGCAGTTCAACTTTAATACCTAGTTGCTATATCTTTAACAAAAATAATGAATTTTTAAATAAAAAAAAATTAATTTTCTTTTTAAATAGTTTAAACATTCTTGGAAAGCTTCAAAATTTGATGTCAAAATCTTAAAAATTTAGAAGTTGTTTTAAACTTGTTTTAAATTTAAAATTATTTTGGAAATTTTTTCATAACTTCTAAATATCGGTCAAAATTAATTGAATTTTGTTTACAATTTCTAGAAAATCCTACAAATTTTAGAGAACTTCTTTACAATTTGGATGTATAAATAACAATTGAACATTTATTATTTGTAGGCGAAATTTGAGTAATTTTAAGTGATATGCAGAAGTTTCGAAAAGATTCAAATTTAATGTGAAAATATTAAAATAATTTATAATTTTAACTTTGAGGGTTAATGGTTTTTGTTAAATTAAAATTATTAAAAATAATTTTATAAAAATTTTAGATTCATAATCTAATAATAGAAACAAGATTTTCTTCTATTTCATAAAAATATTTTTATTTCTTTAAATTTCAAAAATTTTAGTGCTTTAACACTTAAATATAAAAAATTATTAAAGATTCAGTAATATATTGTAATTATTAAAAAATTTAAGAACATAAATTTTATAAAAAAATTGTATTTAATTTAATTATTGTTTATATTAATTAATAAATAGCATTTTTCGAAATTTTAAGGATTCTATGTCAAACAATTCAGTTAAGGATTCTTTATTTTTAAATATTTGGTTTCAATTTACTTGTCTTAAATAAAAATTCAAATATTGCTAAATATTCAAAAATTAATCTTTGTTTTTAATGAAAAGTTTCAAATTGAATGGGTTAAAACTTTAATATTTTAGTCTGAAACAATCTTTTAAATTTAATAAAATCCTTTAATGAAGAATATATTATTATAAAGTTATTTTTAAGTTAAAAATAGTTTATAAAAAATATCTGAAAATTCTTAAATTTTGAACTGACTTAAAATCTTTTTGTCAAATCGTTTTTGTTCACTTTTTATTACGTAAAGTATAGATCCATTAAAAAATTTATTTTATTTTTTATTTATTCATTATATAAAAATGTTTTTTATCCCAAATTTTCAACTTCAAACGCTTTTAATTTTGAATTACGCATTGTAAGCTAAATAAAAGCATAATTAAAAAAACATAAAAATTCAACTAATTATTTAAAAACTTCTGAAATCGAACGTGTTCAGATTTTTCTTCCACAAATTTGTAAAATTCCCGGTAAAAAAAAATTAACTGTCATTTCCTGATTTCTCGGTCCAGCAGCCACCCTGAATTATTATATCATTCAGTTTAAAATGCGTAACTCACAAATATTTTACATAAAAAATTTTCCATTTTTATTTTTAAGCTTACATTTTTAATTTAAAGAATTTTAAAATTCTTTCTTAAAGATATGAACAATTTAAAATGAAAAGCGTTTGAAGTTGAAAATTTGGGATAAAAAACATTTTTATGTAATGAATAAATAAAATAAATTTTTGAATGGATCTATACTTTAACTATTAAAAAGTGAGTAATAATTGATTTGAAAAAAGGATATTAAATCAGTTAAAAATGATAAATTTCCAGATATTAATGTTAAAAATTAAACGGTTTTCATTTAAAATTCTGATTCATTAAAATAATTTGAAACTTTATCAACTATTTTCAACTTAAAAATAACTCCATAATAATATATTTGGTATTAAAGGATTTTCTTAAATTTAAAACTTAAAAAATAATATTGACAAAAAAATTATTATTAAAAATTTAGTTTTAGCGTTATGATTTTAATTGTTATATTTAAAAACTATTTAATTTGAGAGTGAAATTGTTAAATTTTAACGTATAAATAACAATTTAACAATTATTATTTGTAGAAAAAATTTGATTCAGAACTTCTAAATATGTTTTAAAATTAATCGAATTTTTCCTACAATTTTTTCTTAAAAATCGTTAAAATCTCCCCGGTCCTTTTTTTGTACTTGTTGAAATGTCTTAAAAATTTCTTCAAACTGAAAAATCATTTTCAATTTTCCTAAGAATCTTAAGAAAATGTTTTTATTTTTGTGAAGTCTTTCACAATTCTGAAAAAACTTGTAAGTTTTTTGTTTGAAAACTGCAAAAATCTACATTTTGTTTTAAACTCGACTGTGAGTATTTGCACAAAAATTTCGATCTATTTGAAATCATTTTAAGTTTTTAATTTAATTCGAATATTTTTTAAACTTCCAAATATCTCTTAAAATTACTCTAAAAGTTGTAGAAAAAATTCAATTCATTTAAAAATAATTCTAAGAGTTCCGAAACAAATTTCAAAAATTATTTTTAATCTTCAAAAATTTTAAACCACTTCTAGATTTCTAAAGATTTGGAAATAAAGTTTTAAAGCTTTCCAAGGATTACTAAACTATTGAAAATAAAAATAATTTTACTTCCGATTTAAGAACTGTTAAGTTAAAAAAAATATTTTTCAATTTTTAAACAAAATAAGAAATTTCAACTATCTTTGATTGAAAATTGTATTATATTTGTTGTTAGAGAATTCGTTTGGTTAGAAATTCTGTTAATAGGTTGAAAATGCAACTATTTTGTTTGTAAAAAATCGTCTATTTTATTAAAAATTCAACTACTTAGTTGAAAGTTGAACTTGGTTGTCAAAAATTCATTGTTTATTTTCTTTGCGTCGAAGATTTGTCTTTTTGTAGAAAAATTATATATTTAGTGAAAAATTTAGTTATTTGGTTTGAAAATAATTTAAAAAGATTGATAAAAAATCGAATAAAAATCTAGATTTTTCAAGATTTCGAAAAAAAATTTACATATGAATTATTTATTTTAATACTGAGTGAATTTTCTTTAAACTAGTTTAATTTTCTAACCGAAAAAAAACAAATTCTCGATAAAATAAATACATTTTCAAACAAATAATTGAATTTTCTATACATAGAAGATTAATTTTCTACGAAAAAGATCAAATTTCTAATAAAAAAATGCATATTTTCAAGATATTATATAAAAATTTTAACTAAAAAGTTTAAACACTCGATGTGATGTAATCAAAATTTTAATGAAAAAAATTATTTTTCAATAAAAAAAATAATATTCTTCAAATCAGTTGAATTTTATACTAAATTTTTTGAGTTTTCAAACCAAAAAGACAATTTTCCGTTATGAATTCTTCCTTTTTGCTTTAGGATTTATTAAAAAAAATTTAAATTAAACTATTTAGTTAAAAATACATTTATTGTTGCTGAATATTTATAATTTTAGTTGAAAGTACTCTTTTTTACCAGAAAATCCAACTTCTTGGTAAAAAATTCATCTGTGTGATTGAAAATTTAACTATTTGGTTGAAAATGAACTTTTTTATTGAAAATCTATAATTTCAGATTTAAAAAAATGACCTATTTGAAAAAAATCGTCTTTTTTGGACAAAAATTCAATATTTCATTCAATTTTTTTTCTCGACGAATTTTTTAAACTGAAAATTTAACTATTCCATTTTTGGGTGAAAATTTTTTTAAATGAAAATTCATGAATTTTGTTCAAAAGCCGTCGTTTTTGGTTCAAAAATAATTTATTTTGTTGAGAATTCGCCTTTTTTGTAGTAAATTAATCTTCTTGATTAAAAATTTATTCCTTTGGTTAAAAATTGAAAATTTTTTTTTTTTAATTAATTTTTCCAACTGAAAATTCAAATCTTTCATTTTTGGTCGAACAGTTTTATTATTATTCAAAAATTTGGTAGAAAATTACTTTTTCCGTTGCAAAATAATATTTTTGGGGTTGAAAATTCACATTTTTATAAACAATTACTCTTTTGGCTGCAAAATTCAACAATTTTGTTCCCAAATTTATCTTTTGTGATGAAGATTCATCTCCTTAAATAAAAATTTAAACTATTTTATTTTCGGAAAATTAATCTTTTTGATTAAAAATGAACTTTTGAGTTGAATTTTTAGCTGTTTTGTTAAAAATTAATTTCTTTCTTATTTATTTGCTTAAAAATTCATCTCGGTGGTTGAAAATTTAATTATTTTGTTGAAAATTAGTTGGTCGGTTGAAAATAAATTTTCTTACTTAAAAATGTAACTATGCCATTTTTTTTTAAATGGATATTTTTAATTAAAATCGTAGAAAATTCGTCTTTCTGGGTTTTAAAATCGAAAAATTTATCAAAAAATTAAATTATTTGGTTAAATACTAAATTTTTTTTGTTCGAAATTAATAGTCTATGTTAAATAAATTAAACTATTTAGTTAAAAAATTAACTATTTTATGAAAATGTCACTTCTTTTTTTAATAACACTTGTTTCTGTTGTTTGAAAAATGATATTTTGGGGTTGAAAAACAACTGTTTTGTAGATAGTTTGTCTTTTTGGTTTCAAGATTCTACAGTTTTATTTAAAATTGGTCTTTTTTAGTAGAAAATTAATTTTTTTTTTCAAAATTCATCTTTTTTATAGGAAATTTATTCACTTGTTTGGAACTTCAGTTATTTGATTTAAAATGAATTTGAAAGGATTGAAAAATAATTTAAAATTTGTAAAGATTGCAAAAATTGTTGAAAAAAATGTAGATTATCAATATTTCGAACAAAAAATTTAGACACGGTTTTAAAATTAAACTGTTTTAAACAAAATTGATCAGTTTACAGTTAAATAAATACATTTTTTAGTAGTTTCACTTTCAACTTAGAAAGATGAATTTTCAACAGAATAGTTGAATCTTTATAAATAGACTAATTTTTAACCAAAAAAAATTGGTTTACTAGCAGAAAAAAGAAGAATTTTTAAACAAATAGTTAAATTTTCAACCAAGAAAATTAATTTTTTAAGAAGCTAAATACATTTTTAAACAAGTATTTAAATTTTGTACTAAGAAGATTAATTTCCTACCAGAAAAGAGGAAATTTCTACAAAATAAATAAATAAATTTTTAAACAAATATTAGAATTTTCTACCAAGAACATTAATTATCTAACAAAAAATGTTTAACAAATGATATATTTTCCATCAAAAAGTTTGAACAATGGATGTGAATTTCTTCCAAATTTTATTGAGAAGAATTTATTTTCAATACAAAAAATACGAATTTTCTTCAAATAGTTTAATTTTTTACCAAATAGTCGGATTTTTTGCCAAATAATTGAATTTGTAAACCAAGAAGAGAAATTTTCTTTCAAATTTTATTTTCAACCAAGAAGATTAATTTAAAAAAAAAACCGAATTTTTAACTAAATAAATTTTGAAACAGATAGTTTAATTTCATACCAAAGAAGCCAATTTTTCAATAAAATAATAAATTTTTAAAGAAATATTCATTTTCTACAAAAAAAAAATTCTAACAGAAAAGACGATTTTTTAACCAATTATATAAAATTTCTACCAAACAGTTTGAAAAATCAATGTAATGTTAATCTAAATTTTATTGAAAAAAATTAATTTTCAATAATAAAAAAGGCATTTTTTCAAAACCGTTTAATTTTGTAACAAATAGTGGAATTCATTTTTAAACAAATAGTTAAATTTTCTACCAAAAAGATTTATTTTCTGCTAAAAATATTAATTTTCTAACAGGAAAGATAAATTTCCAACCAATTATATAAATTTTCCAACGAACATTTTGGAAAATCGATGTGATTTTAATCTAAATATTATTGAAAAAAATTAATATTCAATAATTAAAGAAAAGCATTTTTTTCGAACCCGTTTAATTTTGTACCAAATAGTGGAATTTTCAAGTCAAAAAGACCATTTCTTGACAAAGCGAATTTCTAACTAAAATTATTATGCTTTTAACCGCAGTTGTATTTCTAATTAAAAAATATATAGTTTCAACAAAATACATACATTTTTAATTAAATAGTTAAATTTTCTAACAAATTGTTACACATTTAACTGAAAAGCATGAAATTTCTACAGAAAGAGATGAATTTTCAAACCAAAACGATAGCTAGTAGTATAGCTGGGTAGTTTCTGAAGAACCACAGTCGGTAAGGCAGACACCGGTCATTTACCGACTGATGGTAATGCAGGTAAGTGTTCGGCATCGGTTTTATCGACCGTGTTTCTCCAGAACTAATTAATTAATCAAATTCTCTACAAGATTGTTACATTTTTAACTGAAAAATATTAAATTTATGCAGAAAGAGATGAATTTTTAACGAAGAAGTATGAATTTTCAACCAAAAAATTTAACATTGAATCAAATAATAAAATTTTTTAAATAGAAAAAAATTATTTGTAAACAAAAAAATTAATAGTAGACTCTTCTACCAAAATAATTAATTTGTCACCCAAAATAGTTTTAATTTTCCAATCGTACTGTATTAATTCAAATCGCATTTAAATGAAAAAAAAGTAAAGCCTGCGATAAATAAATAGGAATTTATATAGACTAAATAATAACATCATAAATAAAAATTAAAGTTAATTTTTAATACATAAAACCTTTTCTGACACTATTTTGTCAATTTTTTTTCAAAATTTCTGACACTATTTACACTATTTTTATTCTCTAAAATGAGTCCGAGGCTTGGAATTAGAATATATATAAAAAAAAGTGAACGAAACATGTGTTTATAAACAATAAGGTCTGTCATATTAACAAACTAGGATAACTAGTAGTATAGCTGGGTAGTTTCTGAAGAACCACGGTGGGTAAAACAGATACCGGTCATTTGCCGACTGATGGTAATGCGTTTCTCTAGAACGCGTCCAGCTATACTACTAAAATATTTTTTCCCCTTTTTCGGCGAAAATAATCGGGTATTGGGTGAGTTAAGTTGAAAAAAAATGTGAATTACCTGTGTTGAGATCATGTAAAGGCCATTAGTGGTAACTTCTATAGACTTCTTATCCTCGACTAGATGAAATTTATTGAAATTGTAGCGCGATTCGTTTCTGGAACTTTTCACCCAGGGTCCGATGTAAACTGCATTAAGATATTCAGTGTTTTTGTTAAAAAAAAGTTTTGCGCTTACTGCAAATAGTGTAAGAACTGACGACATATACTAACTACCTGAGTCAGTCACGTGTTGTTCGGGTTGAGCCCCAACAAAAGTTGCTATCAAAGGTCCTGAAAAATTTTAAACTTTATTTTTTACTCTGCGAAGAGGATTAATTTATTCTAAAGTGATTATTCAAACTACGCAGTTCACAATTTCTCTTGCGGGGTCATCCATTAATTATGTAACTTGATGCAATTAGTTTTCGGAATGAAAATTTAAAATATAATTTTAAAATTAAATTTTTTCCGTGAAAAAAAATTTAACTTCGCCGGGAAACGAACTGCAGAACTTCTGATTCCCGGTCGCGTGCGTTTTTCTTAAGCTACTAGAAATCGAATGAAGAATTCTTTTTCAGAAAAACAGGCATTATTTTGCTAAGTGTTGCGTATTCAAATTTTTCTAGGCGCCATATTTATTTCTCTTTGATAATTCGTCTTTTGTTGTTAACAATTATATTATTTGGCTGAAAATATTATAATTATCTGAAAATTCGAAAATTTTGTTGAAAATTCTACTATTTGGTAGAAAATTTTCAACCATTTGGTTCAAAATTAACTTTGTTGCTATTTTTTGGTTGTAAATTCAAACTCTTCTGTAGAAAACTCGTATTTTTAACTTGAAACTTACATTTTTCGATGAGAATTTTATTATTTTTTTAAAATAAAAAACTCAACATTTTAATGAAACTTCAAGTTGAAAAGACCATTTAAAAAAAATAAGTTGAATTTTTAACAAAATAATTCAATATTGATACAAATTATAAAATGTTCCAATAAAAAAAATGACGCTTTTATTAATTTTTTTTCTGTTTCCGTTAAATTAAACTGTTTTGGTGTGGATTTAAAATATTTTTTTCTTTGAATGTCAACTATTAAATTTTCCGATGAATTATTTTTTTTTTATTTTATTAAAAAATCCACTACTTGGTTGAACTACTTCTTCGTAAATTAATTTTTTTGTTTCAAGATTCATCTCTTTCAGTCAATTTTTTTTAAACTGAAAATTCAACTATTTAATTTTTTATTAAAAATTGACATTTTGTAGTCGAAAATTCAACTATCTGTTGCAAATTTGTTTCAACAAATTTGTCTTACAAATTTAACTACTTGGTTGGAAATTAACATTTTTTATCGAAAATTTAGAATTTTAGTTCGTAGAATTGAACTTTTTGCAAAAAAATGGTCTTTTCGGTTTTAAAAATTCATGCTTTTCGTTCATTTTCTTTTCTTTCTTGACTAATTTTTTAAACTGAAAATTTAACTTTAATGTTCGGGAACATTTTTTTTCAGATGAAAATTCATGTATTTAGTTAAAGCATCGTTTTGTTTGAAAAATAATCTATTTTGTTGAAAATTCGTCTTTTTTGGGAATGAATTAATTTTCTTGCTTGAAAATTCATTTTTTTTATAAGTGTCCAACTAGCCGTTTATTTTTTTGGTGAAATATTCATTATTTCAGTGTTAAAAAAATTTTCTTTCGTTAAAAATTGAACCATTTTGCTGAAAATTAATATTTGAACTGAAAATTTAACAATTGAACTTTTTGTTGAAGATTAATATTTTTTTAGTTTCTGTTAAAGATTCACCATTTTAGTTGAAAATTCATTTACTTTGTTGCAAATGTATCTTTTTTGTTAAAAATGTATTTTTTTTTTGTCAGAAAACTGAAATTCTTGGTGGAAAATTCATCTATTTGATTGGAAATTTAACTATTTAGTTGAAAATCACCTTTTTTGTTAAAAATTCATAATTTCAGGATGAATTCTTTTTTTTTCGGTTATAAAATTAATCTTCTTGTTTAAAAATTCATCTTTTTGGTAAAAGTTTGAACTATTTGACTTAAAATTATTTCTATTTTCGTTGAATATTCATTACTTTAGTTAAAAATTGTTTTCTTTGGTTGAAAATGGAAGAGTTTTGTGGAAAATAAATTTCATTCGTTGAAAATTGAACAATTTTGTTGGAAATTTTTTTTTTTTTAACTAAAAATTTAACTTTAATTTTTGGTCGAACAATTAAAAAAAAAAAATTTCATTGGAAAATTCAACTATTTGTTGGAAAATTATATTCCTCTTTTCGTTGAATATTCATTATTTTAGTTGAACATTGATTTCATTGATTAAAAAATTTTTTTTTTTACCTAAAAAAGTAACTTTTTCATTTTTCCTTAAAATTGATGTTTTTTAGTTGGATTTTTCTTAAATGTTTATTATTTAGGTGAAACATTGGTTTCTTTGCTTGAAAATTAAACAGTTTTGTTGAAAATTATTTTTTTTTAACTAAAAAAGTAACTATTTCATCTTTCTTTCAAATTTATGTTTTTTAGTTAAAAACTCAAGTATTGAATTAAAAATTCATATATTTTGTTTAAAAATCGTATGTTTTGGTTAAAAATTAATTTTTTTAACAGAAAATTTAACTTTAATTTTTGGTCGAACAATTAAAAAAAAAATTTTTCATTTGAAAATTCAACTATTTGTTGGAAAATTATATTCCTCTTTTCGTTGAATATTCATTATTTTAGTTGAACATTGATTTCATTGGTTAAAAATTATTGATTTTTTTACCTAAAAAAGTAACTATTTCATTTTTTTTTCATAATTTATATTTTTAGTTGAAAATCCACGTTTTCAATTAAAAATTCATATATTTTGTTTCAAAATCGTATGTTTTGTTTAAAATTAATTTTTTGATCAGAAAATTTAACTTTTACTTCAAGTCGAACAATTAAAAAAAATGTTAAGTCGAAAATTCAATTATTTAATTGAAAATTAGATTTCTTTTTTCGTTGAATATTCATTATTTTAGTTGAACATTCATTTCATTGGGTAAAAATTGAACAATTTTGTTGAAAATGATTTTTTTTTACCTAAAAAAGTAACTATTTCATTTTTTGTTTGTAATTGATGTTTTTAGTTGAAAATTCCAATTTTCAATTAAAAATTCATATATTTTGTTTAAAAAACGTATGTTTCGGTTGAAACTTAATTTTTTCAACAGAAAATTTAACTTTAATTTATGTTCGAATTAAAAGAAAAATTTTTTGAGTTGAAAATTCAACTCTTGGTTGAAAATGATATTCCTTTTTTCGTTGTGTATTCATTATTTTAGTTGATTGACATTGACATTGATTTCATTGGTTGAAATTATTAAATTTTTTCACCTAAAAAAGTAACTATTTTATTTTTATTTAGTTGAAAGTTTATCTTTTAAGCTGAAAACTAATTTTGTTTAATCTGAAAATTCAACTATTTCATTTATGGTGCAAAATTTGATCCTTTCTACTTGAAAATTCAACTAATTGTTTAAAAATTCATCCATTTTGTTAAAAATGTAATACTTTGACTGAAAAAAATCGAATTTTGTCTTTTTTATTAGTAAAATATTTTTAGGCCTTCAATGCTTCAGGGGAGTCAATCCTACAGTGGATCGTGTAACCTACATTAAATAATAATGAATTAAAAATAAAAATGTATATAATTTAATTTAATTAACAATTAGGACACTACATCTGTAAATAAATTCAAATCCGAATTATTTTAGGTATATTTGAGCTTTCCCTATTTGAGGTCTCCCTTATTTCGAATAATTTCTTGAAAATTCGTTTTTTTAAACCGAACTGCGAATTTCGAATAATCTTTTAAAGATTTGAGTAGAGAGTGGATAAATATGCAGTATAAAACACGACAAATGTATACCCAATCGCCTGCGACTGCGTTTGGGCCTCCTTTTGTTTTTTTTCTTTTTCTCCTTTTTACCTCTGCCATCATCTCTTCTCGCTCTAGCCGCTCTATACTCGCTGCTCTCCCAGTCATCATCGTCATTCTCGTCGCTCTCCTCGAGCCACGAATCAGCCACATCTGTTAAGTTTCTTTTTTCAAACATCACGATGGACCTTCGAGATCTCGAAATCTCTTTTCTGCCTCTAAACCTCTGACTTTCGCTATTAAAACTTTGGGAAATGCGCTCCTCCTTATCATCAGGATCCACCGTTTCATTTCTAAAATAATCGGCAGAGCTTAAAATTCTCTCAATATTGTCAGATTTCAGATTTACGCCCTCGGCATCATCCTTGGGACGATTTTCAGCGACCTGCACTGTTTGAGAACTGAAATCCTTTTTCGAAAATTTCTTCAAGTTCCTCGTGTTCATGTTCAGTTGGAACTTATCGTATGATCGTTGGAGAAAATTATAATTCTTATCTAGCTTATCGTACTTCAACATTAGTATCACAAGGTTTGTATTTATGTCACTGATCTGCAAGAGGTAGAAAAGAAAAACGAGTAAAGTTTAAGATAATTTTTACTTTAGACAATAAGTCTTATCAAAAGCTGATACTACTTTTTGAAAGAAGCAAATATAAAAACAAGCGTACGAAATTTTATCGGGTTTTTTCTTTCTTATTTTAACCTGAAGTGTGGCCGTGCGGTCTCTGGGACCGCACCATGACTCTGATATGTGGCTTTCCCCGAAGCTGCCGTTCTTAGTAATTTCAGTCTTTGTGTAATTCGTGAGTAATGTCAATTGACTCATGCGGTCCATCAGACCGCACAACCACGGTACGTCACAATTTTATATATATTTTTTTCAATTTATTTGAAGGTATTCGAAACGCAAAGTATCATACACAAACAACCCTTATTTGAGCAAAAAGTAGCAAACTGGTATGTACGTGTGGACGTGCGGTCTCTTAGACCGCACAGCGCTTTTAAAATGTAGGTCCCACAACCCACTGCTGTTTTTGCCGATAATTGTGATTTTTTTGCTTTTTTTAAATACAAGTTGTTTCTAATATATAAAATACTACTTTCTATTGATAATGGAAATTTTATATAAATTTGTTAAACAATTTATTATTGTTTTTAGCAATTTTCTCTTACGATAGGGACTTCAAAAGTCGCGGTTTTTCCTCATTTTTCAACTTTTCAGTTAGCGCGAGGCAATAATAAATTTAGCAGAAATAATTGTTGAAACAAATTATTATCATTAATAATAATATTTTCTTAGAATAATGCTAAAAATTTGCAGTTGGTAGTACACTATTCTACATTTTGTCCACTTTTTACTTAAGAGGAATGTAATAATTAATTCAAGGTAATAAACATAATTATTTAAAGAATATATTATTATTTATAATTATATTCTCTTTGAATAATGTTAAAAAGTTTCCACCTTCGTCAACTTTTTACTTAGTGGGATAATGATTAATGCAATAATAATAATTAAAATAATTGTTTGAAAAATGTATTATTGTTTATAACTATATTTTCTTAGACAATTGCAAGATAGTTGCGTTTTTTCAGAAATTTTTAACTTTGCTTTGGCTTTTTAATTATAAAAAATAATAAATAAACAATAGAGAGAATCATTTTCTAAACAATCTCTTTCTTTTTTGAGTATATATTTTTCTAAAATAAAGCATATATTAATTAATATTGTTATTTATCATTTGTTCACAACTAAAAAGTAAAAGAAAAGCTGAATATGTCTGAAACGTACCTTTTCTAGCATTACTTTAAGAGAAAATAGTTTTAATTTTTATTTTATTTATTTACTATTTCTTTTAAAATCTGCTGAAAAAAACTTGCAAAAAGGTTTAAAATGAATCAATTAACGGTGTTTTTTCTAAAAATATATTAAGTTTTTTATCTGAAAAAACCCAGACTTATATTTTTTTCCGATTTTTCTTTAATTTTTACTTTCACAAGAAAGAAGGGCATAAAAAAGACAGACATAAAAAAGTTAAAATAAATTAATAATAAATTGAAAAAAAATATATGTAAAAATAAAAAAGGCGAGGGTTTCCAAAAAATCTTTCTTATTTTTTTTTCTGCAAATTTTGAAAAAATTAAAAAAATATTTTTTGGAAAATCCCACCTTTTTTATTATTCCCGAAATTGTTGAAAAGCTTCTGCTTATAAAAGAAAGGATTTCTATCTGGGTAATGTAGGCTAAGCCAATTTTGAGACTGGGAGAATTTTATTACCATCAAATATTATTTTGGAACCTTCCTGTTTTAAAATGGATTCCAGTCAACAAATTGTTTGAAAAAAGTTATTTTTCTGAAATTGAATTAATTATTACCTCACTCTAATAAAAACGTGGAACAAAAGTGGACAATTTGAGAAAAAACTTCAACTTTCTAACATTTTTCTAAGAGAATGTTATTATAATTAATAATAAATTGTTTAAATCATTCTATCTGTAAAATTTAATTGAGTGTTGCATCGATCTAATTGAAAAAATATTCAAAGTAGACGCCGGGCGCCTACAAGAAAAAACAAGGTTTTCAAAGAGCTCAATTATTTTTAATTCACTTGAACTCAAAGAAAATAACATACATTAATAATTTCTACAAAAAATAATTAGAAAAAATTATTTTCTTTAAAAAAAGGTTAATTAAGTTTTTGAAACATCTACTTCCTCTACTCTCCTTATAATCCCCTCCCCTCCTTGAAAAAAGTACGACGGACAGATGGACAGACACCCCACCCAAAATATAGCAGTTTCTGCCCGGGGACACAAAACTCTAAAAATTGAAAAAATCGAAAGAAACCAGAACTTTCTAACCCTTTTCTAAGAGACTATTGTTAAAAACAATTATAAATTGTTTAAACATTTTATGTAAACATTTAATTATCAGTATAAAATAGTATTTCATGGATTAGAAACAACTTATATTTTTTAAAAATTATAGTTCGCGTCATTGACTCGCCAAACCCAATTTTTTACTCATGGGTTTTTTTTTCGGAGGCACCATAAATCAGACTTATGGGGGTGATATTTAAAATGTAATGATTCATTTGTATTTTATAGTTAATTGTGAACATAAATGTTGAGTTTCAACTTGATGTACCTAATATTGACGATTATGGATAAAACTACTTGTTAAAATATGTGTTAAACTTCATGGAAAAAATAGGCGAAACATCAAGACAAGTGGTAGAAAAAAATTACATCTATTTAGAGGAGCCAGCTTGTTTCTAAAGTTACTATTTTCATCGGAAGTGTACCTTTTTCTACCAATTGTCTCGCTGTGTCTTGGTAGGAAGAAGTACCCTTTCGATGACAATAGTCACTCCAGAAGCAAGCCGACTCCCCTAAATAGATGTACTGTTTTTCTACCACTTGTCTTGATATATCGCCCAATTCCCCCATGAAATTTAACACGTGATTTTATTCAAAATCTTGAATATTAGGTAAATCGAGTTGAAAAATCTTTGAATTATTCAATAAAAAAGCAAATGGGCGGCACAGTGGGACAAGTGGTAGAAAAAAGTAACCTTTTGATCATAGTAGTAACTCTGTTGTCACATCTATTCAGAGGAGTCGGTTTGCTTCTGGAGTTACTATAGACATCGAAAGGGTACTTTTTACTACCACTTGTCACGCTGTGCCGCCCATTTGCTTTTTTATTGAATAATTCAAAGATTTTTGAACTCGATTTACCTAATATTCAAGATTTTGAATAAAATGACGTGTTAAATTTCATGGGAGAAGTGGGCGATATATTAAGACAAGTGGTAGAAAAAAAGTACATCTATTTAGGGGAGTCAGCTTGCTTCTGGAGTTACTATTGTCATCGAAAGGGTACTTCTTCCTACCAATTGCCTCGCTGTGTCGCCCACTTGCCCCATGAAGTTTAATGCGTAAATTTATTCAGAATCGTCAATATTAGGTAAATCGAGCAGAAAAATCTCGAAATTGTTTAATTAAAATAAAAGTGGGCGGCACAGCAGGACAAGTGGTAGAAAACAGTAACCTTTTGATCATAATAGTAACTGTTGTCACATCTATTCAGGGGACGCGGTTTCCTTTTTGAGTTACTATACAGATCGAAAGGGTACTTTTTACTACCACTTGTCCCGGCCCACCTGCCCTTTTATGAAACAATTCGGAGATATTTTTTCAAGAATTGCAATCAAAAGAAGTGAGGGGCCTTGACTTTTGGCTCCGAAATTAGTTATTTTATACAATTAAGTTCATAGAAAGAATAAAAAAATCGAGCTTAGAAGAATTTAATGCTGAACAATTATAAAAATAAAAAAAGATCAAAATTGGTTGACGTAAGTGCGAGCCCTGGAATTAGGAACTGAATTCTAGCCTTCGCTTCGCAATTCGCATAACAAGATTCCTGATTATTTATCTTGAAATACGAAATTTCAAGAGATTGATTCAGAATTGCCTTTTTTGTAGAAAACAAAGGACGAAAATTCCCATTAAGAGATTTGAGTCAGATGAAGGAATGATTTATATACAGTTATGCCAGCTATAGTACTCTGCAGATCGTTTACGTGTTATCATTCCTTTTGGATTAACAAAGTTTCGTCACGTACATGACTTTGGGACGTGAGTTTTAAAAGGAATAGAGACACTCGTAGAAATAGACTCGAATGGCTGTAAGAGCCTTTACAAGAAAATTCAATACATTCATTATTATTAATTCTCCCGCGATAGAGAACAATAATTGCAAAAACGGTTTTTATTTTATTACAAATCGTTTCTTTTGACGTAATTGATCAATTTAATTAAATAATTAATAGTCGCTTACTGGTCTAATATTTGGAGAAACGAGAAAAATCTGACTCGGCCAGGATTTGAACCCGGGAAGGCCACCATCCATAAGTGGAGTGTTAAGCATTTACGTTCAGCATTAAATGCTTCAGAAGAATACTAAACCCCATTTTTTAATTTGGTTCGGTGAATATAACTGTTTAAACCAAAAAATAATAAATTTGGATAGAAAATAAAAATTTCTTTTTTTACTATTTATTTTGCAGGTTTATTTGTTTCTAAGGTTATATAGATATAATTTTCGTAAGATTCTTGGATCGAATTATTCCTAAAATTGGCTTAAAATCTTTCGGATTTATTTTTGAAAGTTTTGAAAATCCTTTTGAATGCTTCTTAAATATTCAATTTAAATTAATTTTAGAAATTAAAGAATCAATCAAATATTTTCAGGAGTCTTTAGACAATTTTTTTATTATCTTCAAAACTTTTAAATTAAAAAAAAACTTTGAAATTTTAATTCAAAATCTTCAAAAAACTATTACTTTTTAAATCTTTTCAAAATTTAAATTACTTACAAATTTTTTCAATACTGAATAACTTTTAAAATGATTCGATTTTTTCATAAAACCGGGAATAAACCGGGGGGGGGGGGTTAATTGATTTTTTTTTAAATTAATTTTAAGAGAATATTTCAAAAGATTTCCAGAATTGTAAAAAAAAGATTTAAAGGCAATTTTTGTAATTATGCTGACTTTCTTAAAAATTTGAGGAAAAATTCGAATCATTTAAAAAAATATTTCGAAAGTTTAGAAGTTTTAAAGAGATTAAAAAGTCATTAAAATTTGAAAATGTCTCTAAAATTTTTTTAAAAAAATGTAAGATTTTGAATATTTCGAAAGTTTTTTCAAGAAATTTGAAAGATTTCGAGTATAAAAAATGTCTTTAGATTCTTGGGAAAGTTATAAAAGACTTTCTATTTCAAAAAAAAACATTTTTAGAGAAAATTCAAAAGATTTCTAAAATTTTCGAAAAAAGCTATACAATTTTAAGGAAATTTCTTAATTTTGAAAGATTAAAATTTGTTTGAAGTATAATTCCAGTTAGTTTAAAAGAGGTTCGAAGATTTAAGAAATTTATCCCTTTCGGTTAAAAGTTAATGTCCAGGGTTGAAGATTCAACTATTTTGTTGAAAATTAGTTTTTTCTGGTTAAATTGAAATGCAATTTGATAAAAAAATTTTTGTTGAAAATGTGTCAACTATATTGAAAATTAATTATTTTCTGTCGAAGAATTATGGGAAAATGTTGAAAATCGCGTATTTTGTTAAAAATGTCTCTTTTTTTGGTAGAAAATTCATGTTCTTGGTTAAAATTTGACCTTTTAAAACAGATTTTTTTCTAAATTTATATTTTCGTATTTAAATTTAAACTGTTTGAATTCAAATTTAAATAATTCTATTGAAAATTCGACTTCTGTTAAAATTTAACTGCAATTTGTTAAAAATTCATTTTTGTTGCAATTTTAACGAATATATTGAAAATTAATTTTTTTCTGTTTAATAATTAATCTTTTAACTGAAAATTTAACTATTTCATTTTTTGTTGGTTTAAAATTATTTTTTCTTTCCAAAATTTATATTTTCTTTTTTTTCTGTTCAGAAGTTAATTTCTTTAACTGAAAATTTAACTATTCCATTTTTTTTTAATAGATATTTTTTAGGTGATAAATCATGTATATCTTTAGAAATTCTTCTTTTTTTGGTACAAAATTAATGTTCTGGGTTGAAAACTAATCTTTTTGATAAAAAAATTAATTACTGGGTTAAAAATAACTTTTTTGTTATTGAAAATTAATATTTTTGGATTGAAAATCCAATTGTTTTATTAAAAATGCAAATAATTTGTGGAAAATTCGTATTTTTTAATTAATTCAACTCTTTTTTATATCAAATTATAATACTTTTGGTTGAAATAAAAATATTATTTTATAAATTCAGTAAAAAATTTACCTATTTGGTTGAAAATTCAACTATTTCGTAGAAGATCTTTTGTTTTTTTTTAAATCAATTAAAATTTGAAAAGATATGAAATAAATGTAAAACAAAATGTGAATTCTTGAAGATTTTGAAAACAAAATAAATTTTTTTTTAAGAATATTGAAATGTTTCAAGGATATAATAAAAATTTCATGGAAAAACTTTATATGACTGTTTGTTTTGAAAAATAAATTCCGCGATACAATTGAAAAATATATCAAAACACATGAAATCCTTTCCGAAAATGTTGAAGAAGAATATAAAAGGCTTTAAAGAAAAATTTTGCAATGTTTCAAGATTACAATATTTAAAAAAAATCAAGTAAGTTTAAAAGATATTAAGAAGGTTTAAAAATATTAAAAATACAAATAAGTTTGAAATATTAAAAAGTTTTTTTGAAGATTTCAAACAAAAAATTAAGTTATAGTTTTTAATTTCTTTGATATTATCCATTGAGCATTGATTAATTATTGAAGAGTTATTAGAAAAAAATTATTGTACACATTATTTATTTTTAATACATTATAAATTATATTTAAGTATTTACTAATTGGAATATTACAAAAAAGTTAACCAGATATGTTAAAAAAATAAAAGCCGGAATAAAATAATTTCTGCAATATTAGGATTAGATAAAAAATAACTATTATTGAATAAACAATGTACACTTGAATTTTTTTAGTATTAGTTACAATTTATTAAAATTTGTTATAATTAACAGTATGAATATTTCCTGGATTTTATCAACATTTTTTAACAATGCTCATTTTTGAACGTGAGATAACTAGTATACATCCTCAAAGAGGGTATCTTTTAATCAGAGTTTGCATAAGAAGATAGTTTATCAACAAAGTATTTTTCTTTAAATAAAAGGAACGATATTCCAATAACTTTTTCCACTTTTAAAGAAATATTTCTTCCTTTCGTTTCACCAAAGACGGATCCAGAAATTTTTCGGAGGGAGCAATTGTGAATTTTCGTTAACGAATATTAAAATTATTTAAAATTATTGAAATAATTTATTATTTAAAAATTACAATTATTAAAACAAAACTTTTTAAATTGAATATAATGAGATAAATTCTACTTGTTTTATAATTTTGAAGTAAAGTGTTCACAGTAATAAAAAACCTGAAAGCGCAAGTTTGAAAATTTAATAATTAATAATAACTGTTTTGTGAAAAATTCAAGTTTTTTGCGGAAAAATATACTGTTTTGTAGAAAATTCTATTTTCTAAGTTGAAAATTATTTTTTTTTCAATGAAAATTTATCGATTCCGTTTTTGGTTAAAAATTATATTTTTAACCTAAAAATGTAACTATTTCGTTGAAAATTAGTCTTTTTATGTTAAAAATTTAAGTACTTTCTTAAAAATTCATTTATTTATTTAAAGATTAATAATTTTAGAATAAAATTCATCTTCTTGATTGAAAATTAAACTATTTTGTTAAAAATTGATGTATTTTGTTGAAAATTACTTTTTTCGAGTTAAAAACTAATTTTTTCAACCTGTAATTTCATTATCTGATTAAGAATTACATTTTTTGTTGAAACTTCATAGTTTTGAGTTGAAAAATCATCTTTGCAGTTTAAAAATTCAACTATTTTGTTGAAAATTTATTTATTTTGTTGAATTTTTTTTTGCTTTGTGTAAAAAAAATCTTTTAAACTTAAAATTTAACGATTTGATTGCCTGTTTTGTATAAAAAAAACTCGTCTTTTTTATCTTCAAAATTCAACAGTCGGATTAAAAATTAATTTTTTCTTTAAAAATTCATCTTAATAATCTTAATTTGTTGAAAATTCGAGTTTGCTGGTAAAATGTAGCTGCTACTTGTTAAAAATGCATTTTTTTTCTTTGAAAACTGAACTATTATGATAAAAGTTCATTTTTTTATTTGGTTTGAATATTAATGTTCTTCAATTTTTAATTTAAATAATATTTTGTGGTATGTTTTGTATGTGTTATATGTTATGTATATGTATGTTTTTAAATGAAAATTTACTGATTTTATTTTTGGATAGAAATTTATCTTTTTAGACTAAAGTTTAAATATTTCCTTAAAAATTAGTATTTTTTGTTAAAAAAGTCCATTTTTTTGTTGAAAAATCCTATTTTTGAGTAGAAAGTTCATGTTTGTAGAAAATCAACTATTTAGTAACAAATCCAAATATTTAGTAGAAAATTCGACTGTTTTGTTGAAAAGTCGTTTTTCTAAATCGAATTTCGAAATCGAAGAAAATGAATTTTGTTGGCTGAAAATTATTCTATTTTATTTGAGAATTCAAGTACCTTATTGGAAATTTGTCTTTTTTTGTTTAATTGAATTTTTTATTTATACTTAAAAACTTTTCTTGTTAAAATGTCAACTATTAAATTTTCTATTGAAAATTCATTTATTGTAGGCTTTGTAGGGATAAAAACTAATTTTTTAAACTGGTTAAAAATTGAGCTATCTGGTTGCAAATTTAATAATTTTGTTGTGAAAATCTTTCTGGAATTAAAAACTAATTTTTCATCTTTTTAGTCAAATTGAATTGTTTTTATTTACATTTAATAACTTTTTTTTTGTAAATTATCAACTGTTATATTTTTTTAATGAAAATTGATCTGTTTGGTTGAAAATCTAACTGCTTTATTGAAATTTTCCTTTCTTGAGGTAGTAATTAATTTTTTCACGAGAAAGTTTAATTATTTGTTTGAAAATAAACTTTTTTATTGAAATTTATTATTTTCTGGTTGAAAATTTAACTTTTTTGTAAAAAGTTTTTCTTTGTGGCTTAGAAATTCAATAACTTGGTAAAAAATTCAATTTTTTTTCTTTTTGTTTAGAACTCCACTGTTTTGTTAAAAAATGTTTTCTTTTTGCTTAAAAATTGAACAAGTTTGCAGAAAATCCAAAAATTGCGTAAAAACTAATTTTGTTTTGGTTGAAAATTAATCTGTTTTAATTGAGGATTTAAGTACTTTTCTAAAAATTATTCTTTTTGGTTAAATTGAATTGTTTTTTATTTATGATTAAAAACTTTTTTGTTACAATATCAACTATTCCATTTTTTATTGAGAATGGATCTTCTTAATTTGGAAATTCATCTTTTTAGTTTAAAAACTCAACTATCTTGTTGAAAATTTATATAATTTGTTGAAAACTCTTTTTTTTGTGGAAAATTAACTTCCGTGGCTAAAAATTGATCTATTTTGTTGAAAATTTCTTTTAAATTAAAAACTAATTTTTTCAAGCTATCATTACTCTAACTATTTAATTAAAAGTTAACTTTTCTATTAGAACTTCATATTTTCGGGTTGAAAATTCAACTGTTTTGTATAAAAAAATCGCATCTTTGTCTTTAAAAATCAACAATTTAAATGACAATTATTTTTTTCTTTGCAAGTTCATCTCTTTAGTATAAAAGTTTAAATATTACGTGGAAAATTAATATAATTTATTGAAAATTCTTCCTTTTTGGTAGAAAATTTAATCATTTTGTTTGAAAATTTAACTAATTGATTAAAAATTTATGTAATCTGTTGACATTTTTCTTTTTGGGGGTAAAAAATAATGTTTACGACTTTAAATTTAACTATTTTATTTAAATTTAACTTTTTTGTCGAAACTTCATATTTTCGGGTTGAAAATTAATTCTGTTA
>NC_046658.1:139318094-139319173 GCF_010883055.1 Belonocnema kinseyi | reverse complement strand
GGGTAAAAAATAATGTTTACGACTTTAAATTTAACTATTTTATTTAAATTTAACTTTTTTGTCGAAACTTCATATTTTCGGGTTGAAAATTAATTCTGTTAGTTTAAAAATTGAACTATTTATTTGCAAATGTACGTAATTTGTTGAGAATTCAATCTTTTTGGTTGAAAATTTAACTATTGTTAAAAAATTTATGTATTTTGTTGAAAATTTTTTTTTGTGTTAAAAAATATTCTTTCAAGATTAAAATTGAACTATTTGATTGAAAATTAACTTTTCTGCTAAAACTTCATTATTCAGGTTGAAAATTCAACTGTTTTGTATAAAAAATTCGCATCTTTGTCTTTAAAATTCAACAATTTAAATGACAATAATTTTTTTCTTTACAAGTTCATCTCTTTAGCATAAAAGTTTAAATATTACGTTAAAAATTAATATAATTTATTGAAAATTCTTCCTTTTTGGTAGAAAATTTAATCATTTTGGTTGAAAATTTGACTAATTGGTTAAAAATTTATGTAATCTTTTGAAATTTTTCTTTCTGGGGGTAAAAGATAATTTTAACGACTTTAAATTTAACTATTTTATTTAAATTTAACTTTGTTGTCGAAACTTTATATTTTCGGGTTATAAATTAATTCTGTTAGTTTTAAAATTGAACTTTTTATTTGCAAATGTACGTGATTTATTCAGAATTCAATATTTTTTGTAGAAAATTCAATCTTTTTGGTTAAAAATTGAAATACTTGTTAAAAAATTTATGTATTTTATTGAAAATTTTTTTTTTGGGTTAAAAAATATTTTTTTAAGATTAAGATTGAACTATTTGATTGAAAATTAACTTTTCTCTTAAAACTTCATATTTTCAGGTTGAAAATTCAACTGTTTTTTATAAAAAAATCGCATCTTTGTCTTTAAAGTTCAACAATTTAAATGACAATTATTGTTTTCTTTGCAAATTCATCTTTCTAGTTTAAAAATTTAAATATTATGTTGAAAATTAATATAATTTGTTGAAAATTCTTTCTTTTTGGTAGAAAATTTAACTAATTGGTTAAAAATTTATGTAATCTGTTGAA
>NC_046658.1:139315565-139317994 GCF_010883055.1 Belonocnema kinseyi | reverse complement strand
AATTTAAATATTATGTTGAAAATTAATATAATTTGTTGAAAATTCTTTCTTTTTGGTAGAAAATTTAACTAATTGGTTAAAAATTTATGTAATCTGTTGAAAATTTTCTTTTTTGGGGTAAAAAATAATTTTTACGACTTTAAATTTAACTATTTTATTTAAATTTAACTTTCTTGTCGAAACTTCATATTTTCGGGTTGAAAATTAATTCTGTTAGTTTAAAAATTAAACTATTTATTTGCAAATGTACGTAATTTGTTGAGAATTCAATCTTTTTGGTTGAAAACTGAACAACTTGTTAAAATATTTATGTATTTTGTTGAATTTTTTTGTTGGTTAAAAATTATTTTTTAAAACATAAAATTCAACTATTTAATTGAGAATGAACTTTTTTGCTGGAACTTTATATTTTCGGGTTGAAAATTCAACTATTTTGCATAAGAAATTCATATTTTTGTATTAAAAATTCAACAATTTTATTGACAATTAATTTTTTCTTTGAAAATTCATTTTTTAATATAAAAATTCAACCATTTCGTTGAAAATTCATCTACTTGCTTTACTATTTATGTAATTTGTTAAAAATTCGTCTTTTTTGGTAGAAAATTAATCTTCTTGATTAAAAATTCAACTATTTGTTTACAAATTTTAACTGTTTTGTAGTAAGCTCCTCTTTTTGACTTGAAAATTCTACATTTTGCACGATTTTGTTTTTCTGACTAAAATATATTTTCTCGTTGAGGGTTCAAAAATGTTATTGAGAATTCTTCACATCTGGTTCAATTCGACTGTTTTTGATTTTTTTTGTGAATATTTTTTGGAGCTCATATTTTAAATTGTTAATTTGATTTGCATTCGACATACTTCGTGCAAGGGCAAATGATTTTCTATTTTTAAATTAACAAAAAGACTTAAAATTAATAATAATAATAATGATAATAATAATTTGGAAAGTACATATTTATAAATAAAAAATTACCTGAACTTGTAAGGTTTGTATTTCTCCTTTGAGATAGGAGATCACGACAGCAAATACGACCATTACAAGACAAACCAGAAGGTTTCTTATCCTCTTAATGAATTTTCTTTTTTTTGAACCTGAGAGCACAACGTTCATGTCTACGTTCCACTCGATGAGTTTTGTCGTGTTTTCGAAAGGGTTGACCTGAACTTTTATGTCATTTTTTGGAGGTTCCATTTTCAGATTCAAGGACATCTCCCTGATTTGATTGAAAATTTTTTTAGGGAACCCTCAGATATCCGAGACATAAGGTTCTCTAGTTAAAGTCTCATTACCCTGGAAAAATATTTATAACAAATATCTTTAGGCTAGTAATAAGACCACATCCGCTCCTTTCTAACACATTAAATTTTTTATCTAAACTTTATTTTCTTTGATAAAATCATATCGAGATTCTTATCCGGTAATAAGAATGGGGAAGGGGGTGGGGCGCTGGGAATGCAAACATCGCATGATTGATGGATCGTAGCGAGCCTTATAAGAGTGACAAATATTTAATTTATTAAATTTTTTTAGTAATTTATCTACAATTTAAAATATCAATTTTATTGAAAAAAATCACAAATAGGATTAAATTTAGAAATCTCTTTCTCTGCTGTAAACTGTTATCAGATAAGTTTTACGTTTAACAACATTTTCAGTTCCGTTTGTGAATTATTTTCGTATTATAAACAAGGAAATAAAAAAACTCGATAAAGTTTTTCAACGAAATTATTTGTTTATTCAACAATTTTTTTGCGTTAAGGAATTTGATAGAACGTGGTACAAAAAAGGATTTTTTTAAATGGATGCAATTTTGGTCGAAAATGGGTTTGAGAACCCTAAATATTTTTTGAAATACTATCAAAAATCTGGTTGCTGTATTTCACAAAAAAAGTATAAAAAAAGGCTCTATTTTGAAGTAAAATATTCAATTAACAATGGCAATTAAAATAAGTACATCTATTGTTTAATTTGTAATTTTTTAAACCCAGATTAATTTTAGCATAAGAAAATGTGGGCGATTTATTTGACTAAATATCAAAATTTAAAGAAGCAATTTCTCTTATACGGGTTCTGGGAACCCCTATATATATACATTTTTTTTTGTAATGCTGCCAAAAATATTAAATTTTGAAACATCTGTTGTTTCATTTGTAGTGAAGTACAATATCCTAATTTTTGAGAAACAAAAATATTTAAAATTTAAAATGAGCAATTTATTCCAAAAATGAGGTTGAAAGAATCCTAAATATTTTTTCAAAATTCTGACAAAATTATTTTATTTTGGAATGCATCCATTACCTTATTTTAAATTTTAATACATCTAGCTTATTTACTAGGGACGGGAAGATAAATGAGGAATTAGATAGACGAATAAATGAAGGTAAGAAGGTTATTGGTAGAGCAGGTCCCCTTATCAGAAGTA
>NC_046658.1:139303960-139315465 GCF_010883055.1 Belonocnema kinseyi | reverse complement strand
CACACACTACTCCTTTCCCCTGCCGAGTGAGTCACGCCTACCCCGAAAGGGAAATGGCTTAATGGTGTAATAATAATAATAATAATAATAATAATAATAACTCCTTTTTTAAGCAAAAAAGATGCAGACGTCTTTCAAGCACAATTTGCAAAAAAACACTTTATTGCAAAAATGAGCTGGAGGGGCCCCAAAATATTATTTTGAAAATTATGGCAAAACCTAAGAATGGACCTTTGCTTTATTTTTAATTTAAATGCCATACACTGATTTTTGATAGAATTAAAAAAAAATTAAAACGTAAAAAGAGCCCATTTTTGCAATAGATTGCTGATTTTTTTGAAAATTTTCACTGTGAATTGATTCCTTTAATCTGGTTTATATGCAGTTTAGTCTGTTGTATTTCGAAGTGTAAAATAATGCATTAACAGCGGCAATGAAAGAAGACATTTTTTGAAGGAGGCATTTATTGCAAAAAAGAGCTCGAGAGGTCCAAAATATTTTTTCAGAATTGTCATAACATTATTTTACCTAGGAATGCATTTATTGCTCTTTTTAAATTTAAATACATCATTCAGATTTTTGACAAAATTAAAAAAATTAAATGGTAAAAAAACACATTTTTGCAATAAAATGCTGATTTTATTTGCATTTTAGTTTCTTATATTTCAAATTAAAATAATCTGTTAACAGCGGCAATAAAAAAAGCAATTTTACTTTAATTCAAAATAAACAATTTATTGCAAAAATGAGCTGGAGGTGCCCCAAAATATTATTTTCAAAATTATGACAAAACTATTTTACCTTAGAATGGAGATTTTGCTTTATTTTTACTTTAAATACCTTAACCTGATTTTTCATAGAATTAAAAAAAATTAAAACGTAAAAAGAGCCCATTTTTGCAATAAATTGCTGGGTTTTTTTTTTTAATTTCCACCTTTAATTGGTTAATTTACTTTGGTATATAATATGTAATTTAATCTTTTGCCTTTCAAAGTGTAAAATAATACATAACAGCGACAATGAAAGAATCAATTTTTTGATAAACAATTTACATTTTAAAATGAGACATTTATTGCAAAAATGAGCTCGAGAGATCCTAAAATATTTTTTCAAAATGCTGAAAAAATTATTTTAGTTTGGAATGCATCTATTGCTTTTTTAAATTTTAAATACATCTCTCAGATTTTTGACAAAATTTAAAAAAAAATTAAAATGTAAAAAACCCCTTTTTGCAATAAATTGCTGATTTTATGTGCATTTTAATTTCTTATATTTCAAAGTAAAAAAATCTGTTAACAGTCACAATGAAAAAAAGAATTTTTGTTTAAAGGCTTGAGAGTCTATTTATTTAAAATTAAAAATGAGCAATTTATTGCAAAAATGAGCGTGAAAGATACCTTAATATTTTTTTTTAGTTCTGACGAAACTACTTTTACTTTTAATGCATCTACTGCGTTATTTTTAATTTAAGTAAATCACCTAGATTTTTAATGGGAAAAAATAAAAAAATAAAGAAAGACAATTTTTGCAATGAATTGCTGATTTTTCTCAATTTTCATTATCAGTTTATTTTTTTACTTGAGTTTTAGTTTTTTGTGTTTTAAAGTAAAAGAATCTGTTAGAAGCGGCAATGAAAAAAGCAATTAAAAAAAATTAAATTAAAAATGAGCAATTTATTGCAAAAATGAGCATGAGAGCTCCCAAAATATTTTTTCAAAATTCAGACAAAATTATTTTACCTGAAAATACAACAATTATTTATTTTTAATTAAAACACATGACCTGGATTTTTGAAAGAAAAAAAATAAAAAGTTTTTTTTTAATAGGCTTCAGGGACTCCTACACATTTAAAATTCAAAACGAGCAACTTATTGCAAAAATGAGCTTGCGGTTTCAAGATATTTCTTCAAAAAGCGGATTAAAATTATTTTACGTTGGAATGCATCTATGGATTTATTTTTAAAGTAAATACATCGTAAAAATTTTTGATAAAATTAAAAAAAAATTGAGTGAAAACAAATTACTCACAATAGCAGCTAAAATAAACAATGGATGGATTGTAAAGTAAAATAATTCATTACAAATTCAAAAAAAAATTTATTTAAAAAATTGGTTACTAAAGGGTCGTCATTTAAACAAAAAAGTATTTTTTTTAGCTACAGTTTATTATTCGACTTTTTTATTAAATATTAAAATTTCGTTTATAATTAAAATATAGCTTTAAATTTGCATTGCTGCATAGAAACAAAAATCTAAACTTAAATAAAAAATACTTCAAATTAATTTAAAAACGAGCTAAAAATTAAAAAAAAAACTGCTAGTAAAAAAGTTGAATATTTTCAAATAAAATTTGAATTCTTTTCATAGTTTAAAAAATATTTAGTTGTGTTTTTACAGTGTAAATATTCCTAATTGAATTAAAAAATATTTCCTAATTCAATAAAAATTTATAATTAAATTAACACCACTCTGAATATTTTTCAGTTCCAACCATCTGAATTAAAAAAAAAAAAAAAAAACCTAGTCAAATGTGGTCTCTATCAGTCTAAAAATTTGTTTTGTATTACCAATGATTTTCAGAAATAAAAAATTTCTCCGGCCACCTTTGAACGAAAATAACAATATCCAAACCTCAGATAATTCCTGAAAAGCGAAACCGAAAAATGGTCAAATCTCAATTCCCTCATTCGATTTACGTGGTCACAAAGGCAGTTACACGCGCGGTAATTCCCTATTCAAATTCAAATGAGCTATTTAAAATTCAATAAAATGTCCAAACTTGTAAAAACGCGACAAACTTTTAATTACACATGAGGAAGTAAATTCTATTTTTATTCTGAGGTCTCGTTCACTCGGAATCCGTGACAATACTGACTTGCGTTGATTCCGATTCTCATTTCTCTGTGTCACACTTTACTTCCATTGCTCCAGAAAAGCAAAAGTGCGAAAGTGTCACATTTCGTTTTCCGAATATTTTTTTACTTTCGAATCATGACTCCCGGAGAAGATCCACGCGTTGCATTCTGGGAAGAGTGGGAAGAAGCAGGTCCGATTAGTGGTTCCGATGCACCGGCTTCTGAATTCCTCTGAATTCTCGCGGGGTGGGAGTATCTAATTTTTCGTTTCTACTTTTCCGGTGGCCGACTGTCAATGGCGAGACGCACGTTAATTTGAAATAATAAGAATGGTACTCACCAGGTACCCCATGAAATAAATCCAGGGTGGCGTGGATGCCTGATTTTGGCCCGACGAGAAAGAAACTCACTCTTCCCAACGGTACGTTCAAGAAGCCTTGAGTCGCATCTTTTGTTTACTATGCTGATCGAGGCTTGCGAACCTTGCCTCTACTCGCCTCCTCCACAGTCCGCTCCGCAGAATCCACACACAGTATAAGTCTTCGCTGGCTCGCGTTCGACCGGTCCGGCTGGCAAGCAAACGGTGTTCGACTGCCAACGCTGCTCGGCGAAATCCCTAGGTCAGTGGTTGCCAGTCTTACGCGACCTGACGCGACCGTACGAGCTACAACTGTTACAGTACGTGTCGGAATTTCAACCTGCGCCTGCTTGCGATCGGATTTCGTTTCTACGGGTCCTGTCTGGCCCTGCCCCCAGGCTCAATGAAGCCTTTCTGTCCATTTGGTTTCTGCTTCAGGAAGGTCGAGGAGGTTTGACCGATTTTACCGGGGGAAATTGCCCAATTCTTGGGAGATTCGATTTTTAGGAAGTCGGTGAGGATTCTGTCGTTCTAAATTCAAGAGCAAACGAGTATGATGACATTTGAGACAAAAAAGGATTTTATAGGGATTCTTATTTGAAATATCAATTGATTTTTGGGTCAAATATTTCAGCGAAGACGAAGTCTTTTGAAGTAAATGGAATTATTTTTGAATACAGAAATTACGAGTAAAAACCCCTGTAATAATGGTCAATAACGTGATCCCTATTATCAGCCAATATTTAACAACACTTATAGTAAATATCAATAACGTGACCCCTGTTATCAGTCAATAACAACAACCATTTTAACTATAATACCTATAATAAGAACCCCAACTATCAGCCTATAAGAATAACTTCTATAACAACGAATAATAACGCAAACTCTAGTATCTATCAACAACAACAATAACTTCTATAATAACAATTTTGATAACGCGACCCCTAGTAGCATCAAAAAACAACCCATAAAACAGTAGCAACCTCTATAACAACTGTCAATAACGTGACTCCTTATATCATTTAATAACAATCTCAATAACAATGGTAAATAACTTGACCCCTATTAACAGTCCACAACAACTTCCATAACAACAGTCAATGGCATGATCCTTATTATCGTTCAACAACAATAACAACCCCTAATAGCATTCAACAACAATCACTTCTATAACAACGAATAAGAGCATGGCTAATATTATTAGTGAAAACCGATAACCCCTACTATCAGTCTATAATATTTAACTCCTATAATAACGAATAATAGCGCGACCTCTAGTATCAGTCAACAACAATAAAAACTATAACAAAGAATAATAACATGACCACTATTATCAGTAAATGACAATCCCTACTATCAGGCTATAACAAAAGCTTCTAAAACATAAAATAATAACCCAAACTCTAGTATCAATCAACAACAACCCCTATAACAACTGGCAATAACGTTATCCCTAGTATCAGTAAAGAAAAATAATTCCTATAACATCGAATAATAACAACATGACTCCGAGTATCAGTCAACAGCAATAAGAGCTGTTACTGTTAGTCAACAACAATAACTTCTTTAGCAAAGATTAATAACGCGACCCCTAGTATTATTTAACAATAACCTCAATAACAGTGGTAATTAACTTGACCCCTATTATTAGTCAACAACAACCCCTATAAAAACGGTCAATAACGTAACCGATAGTAGCAGTCAACAACAACAATCCCTACTGGCAGTCAACAACAATAACTCTTATAACAAAGAACAAAAAAATGATCACTATTGTCAGTAAACCACAACCCCTACTATCATCCTACTACAATAACTCCTATAGCAACACATAATAACGCGTATTATCAGTCAACAATAAACCCTATTACAATTATCAATAACGTGACTACAGTATCCGTCAAGAGCAATAACTACTATAATAATAATTAATAACGCGACTTCTAGTATCAGTCACCAGCAACAACAACTGCTACTATTAGGCAACAATAATAACTTCTATGGCAACAATTAATAACGCGACCCCTATTATCAGACAACAAAAACCCCAACAACAGTGGCAAATAACTTTATCCCTATTAGAAGTAAACAATAACCCCCGTAACAACGGCCAATGACGTGATCCATATTATTAGTCAACAACTACATCAACAACAACAACCATTACTATCAGTTAACAACAATAAACCCCATAAGAACTAATAATAACATGACCACAAGTATCAGTCAACAAAAATAACTTCTATAATAACGAATGATGACGCGACTCCTATAGTATCAGTGAACAGCAACAACAAAGGCTACCACTTGTCAACAACAACAAAAACAATTCCTATTACCAGCCTACAACAATAACTCCTATAGCAACGAATAGTAACGCGATCTGTAGTATCAGTCAACAACAATCTCTATAACAAGTATCAATAACATGACCACACTATCAGTTAAGAACCATAAATCCTATAATAACGATTAATAACGCGGCCTCTAGTATCAGTCAATAACAAACCCAATAATAATGCTCAATAACTTGACAGTCAACAACAATCCCCATAACAACGGTCGATAAAGTGACCCATAGTATGGGTCAACAGTACCAACTCTCATAGACATAGTTAGTAGCGTGACCCCTAGTATCGGTCAACGGCAGCAACAAACCCTAATATCAGTAAACAACAATAACTCCTATAACAACTAATAACAACATAAACACTATTATCATTAAACAACAAAAATCCCTACTATTAGCCTCCAATAATAACTCCTATAGCAAAGAATAATAACGCAATCTTTAGTATCAGTCAACAACAAACCGTATAACAAATATCAATACCGTGACCACACTATCAGTCAAAAGCAATAAATCCTATAATAACGAATAATAACGCGACTCCTAGTATCAGTCAACAGAACAAAATACCCTTCTATCACTCGACAATAATAACTTCTATAACAACGATTAATAACGTGACCCCTAGTATCAGTCCATAAACACCCCAATAATAATGGCCAATAACTTGACCCCTATTTTCAGTCAAAAACAACCCCCATAACAACAGTCAATAATGTGACCCATATTATCAGGCAACAGAACCAACTCCTATAACCATATCCAGTAACGTGACCCCTAGTATCAGTCAACAGCAGCAATAACCCCTACTATTAGTCAATAACAATAACTTTTATAACAAAGATTAATTACGCGACCCTTAGTATCAGCCAAAAGCAACAACTCCAATAACAACTGTGAGAACAGACCCCTAGTATTCGTCAAAAAGAACCATATGAGAACGAATAATAACGCGACCAATATTACCAGTAAACAAAAACAACCCCTACTGTTAGTCTATGACAATAACTACTATAACAACGATAATAACGTCACTTCTAGTATGAGTCAAAATAACAACCCCTATAACAACGAACAAAAGAGAACCCTATTATTATTCAATATAACAGCGATTAATAATGCCCCCCCTCCCAGTACCAGTCAAAAGCAATAGCCCCTATAACAACAGTAAAAATCAACCATTAGTATTAGTAAACAACAACCCTTATAACAATAGTCAACAGCCCCTATAACAACAGTCAATAACCCCTACTATCAGTCAATAATAACCCGTTTATTGACGGTCAGAACCATATCAGTTACAAACCTAAAACCTAAATATAAGAAATATCATAACCTCCCTATAGTATCAGTATATAACATAACCTCTGAAACAATGGTTAATAACGTGACCCCTAGTATTAGGCAATAACACAATCGTTATGCCCATTATTATAGGGGTTGTTTTCGTACTGATACTAGGGGTCACGTTATTAATTATTGTTATAGGGGTTGTGTTACGGACTGATACTATGAGTTAGTTTTGATCAACGTTATAGGGGTTGTGTTATTGGCTGAAACAAGCCTAAATTTTCCCTATAAATTGGTCAAAACCAACCCTTAATATCAGTCAACAACAACTCCTAAAATAATTGCCAATAACGCGACCCGTAGTATGATTCAACGACAACCCATATTACAACTAACAAAAATATATCTTAGTATCATTTAAGACAACCCCTATAACAGTAACACAGCGCCTATTTATAATGATTTTTAATGTTACCCATAGTATCAGGCACAAAACAAACTCTTCAACAATGGTCCAATTCAACCCCTAAGATCAGACAAAAAAAACTCCACTAACATTGACTAAATCAAACCCCTAGCATCAGTCTAAGATAGCCCTTATAATAGGTTAAAACCAACCCCTAATATCTGTCATCAAAAATAATACCTATAACAATGACTAATAACGCGACCCGTTGTATGAGTCAACAAAAAACTAGTATCAGTTAATACAATCCGTATAGCTTTTAACACAACCCCTATGCAAATAATTAATAACGTGACCCTTAGTATCAGTACAAAAACAGCCCCAATAAAAACGGGAAAAACCATCTCTTATTACTATTAAAAACCAAACTCTTATAAAGACGGTCAAAACACACCCATCGTATCAGGCAATAACACAACCCCTATAACAATAATTAATAACGTGACTCCTAGTGTATGTTGTTAGATGTTGTTGAGAGGTGCTATTGACAATTGTAGGATTTTTAGATGTATTTTCATAGGGGTTTATAGGGTTGCTTCTAAACGTTACTAGGTGTTATTTATCGATCGATTTTATTCGTTGTTTATAAACAGTTATGGGGGATGTTATTAATTGTTGCTGTAGATGTTATTAAACATTTCTAGTTTCTTCTTGCCCTTCTTGATGCTTTTTCTATTGTTTTTAATATGGAGAATGCTACTTTGATGGACCCCCCCCCCACAGTATCACGTATTTAATGAATGGCCTCTATAGAGGTTGGCAGTACACTTTTTTAGGGGTTGTATGTGAACGTTTCTAGGGGTTGCTATCAACGGTTGCTGTAAAGGTTGTAATTTAGCATTTTCATAGGGGTTGGTATAGTTGATTTTTCACGTGGAAGTATGTTGACAATCCCGTTGCTTAGGGTTGTTTCGAACCGTTTTAGGGGGTTTTGTATCCCTCCCCCCTCCACCACACCTTCAGGATTTACATACTGTCAGAACCCCAACAATATGGGTATCTATGAAAAGAGCTTGAAGAGTAGAGTTCAAATATAACCCCCCCCCCCCCCCCCCCCCCCCCCCCCCCCCCCCCCCCCCCCCCTCGCCCCACCTACTCCTCATCCTAGATGGAGTTCGAATTAAGGAATTAGACTTAGAAATGTATAGAAACTTACAAAGAGAACCGCTGCTCACTATCTTCAGATCTATCATGTTGGTATCAGTAATTTTACTATCTTAAGTTTTGTGGCATTCACTCAATCAAAATATATTTCATTCATAAAGCGAAAGTCAACAAAAGCCAAGAATGCATCTGCCATAAAAGGAATTTGGATTCAATTTCGTTTTTACCTCTCAAAGCTATAAAAAACTGTAAATAAATTCTTATTCAATAAGAATTTTATTTGTGATTGCTGTTCATCTTTTTTTACACTTCCTTCTTATCTACTGCATTTTATGTTACTATCTTCGCAGCGCCTTTCACAAAGTGTAATAATCGTTAACCCACATAGCTCTGTAGAATGAATTAATAATTCAATATTGGTAGTTTAAACAAATTATTCGAATCGCTGTAATGGTTATCCAAAATAAAAAGTTTTTCTATTTTAGTAATTATTCAGAGTTTGAATTCTTTAGATTCAGTGTGTGACCAATTTAAAATTTAAATTGTTGTCAACATTTTATCGTACAGATTTGAATCATAATTAAAAAAAAAAACCATTAGGAAGATTTAAGTACTCAGGAAGCTGGGGCACAAACTAGTATTCGAAACTCGTTCCCAAGGCTATTACAATCTTTTATGTAAAAGCGACCTGGGTTTCCAAAAATGTTTCGTGGTTCCTTCATCCTTATATCAAGTCTAAATTGGCAGTTTCTTGCCATACCTCGCCGCTAACGGTTTCTAATAAATAAATTATAAGCTTCTAGCATTACAAAATATTCAGAAACCTACAATTGATTTTTTTTTAAATTTTCATACGTTTTATCTTATAGTGTTTAAATATTGTTTATTGTTCAATCTAATTCTAGCATGATTTAAAATGTTACGGCTTCTCAATTTTAATTTGAAGTCAAGATTCTTAAATGAAAATAAAATTAATTATAAATCTCTGTTCCAATGAATCGTACAAGTGACTTTTATTTGTTCAGATCTCGTTTTTGCACATTCTTAATCAGAAATCCAGAAGAGGACACTTGACTTCCATCAGAGGTCGATTGACAAGTATACTATTTTTAATTGGAACCGAAGAGCATATCGGTCATTCGCATTAATGTGAATATATTTACATTTCAATAGACACGATCTAGGCACGTGCCAAATAGAGTTCAAAATTATACAGACTTCACACTTTCCCCCTCTTTTCCTCTCTTTCTCTCAGTTTTCGAGAAACTTATCGTACAGTACGTAGATAATTTACCTAACGGATTATAGGTTCTCTTCAAGACCACCCCCCCCCCCCCCCCCCTTCACCCTGTAACGAAAATTAACGAAATATTTCTACAAGTGCCGCTCTTACTCTACGTAATTTATGGTTTTCAGAAGTAATAAGATATGAGACTTGAAACTGATGGAAATTTTTTGTGTTTAGGACAACAGATGCTCGTAGCGTGATAACTTCATTTTTTAAATTCCAGGATTTTTCTTTGACCAATATTTCATTTGGATAAAGTTCCGAAAAGCGCTTACCTCCGGTTATTTCGAAACTTCGTATACTTATGTATTTTGACGCGCTGATCACGAATATGATAGTGAAAATACCCAAAAATTTTATTTTCATGGTGAAAACCAGGAAAAACCCATAAAAATAATGTTTCTTTACGTTTATCTCAGTGAATAGTGAAAATTTATAAAAAAGCTTCAAATAAAAGTTGTAGATCCTCTTAAAATACTGAACAAAAAAATTCTTGAAAGGTTGAGTCTAATCCTGTGACCAGTCAGAGGGGTGCCTTCCCGCCCCCCTATGACACGTTGGAAAAGGTCTCGTTGGAAAGCGGGTTCTGTCTGACCTAAGTTATTTTTGTGACCAGTCATTGGGATGCATTCCCGCCCCCCATGAGACGCTGGAAATGGGGTCGTGTGTTATTTTAGTTTTTTCTTGTACCAGTCACAGGGGTGCCTTCCCGCCCCCATGAGACGCTGGTAAGGGGGTCGTTTATTATTTCGGTTTTTTTCTGGCACCAGTCACAGGGGTGCCTTCCGCCCCCATGAGACGCTGGAAAGGGAGTCGTATGTTATTTAAGTTATTTTTGTGACCAGTCATTGCGATGTCTTTTCGCCCCCATGACATGTTGTAAATGGGTCGTGTATGACCTAAGTTTTATCTGGAACCAGTCAGGGTGGTGCGTTCCCGTCCCCCATGACACGTTAGAAAGGGGGTCCTGTCTGACCTAAGTTATTTTTGTGACCAGTCATTGGGATGCCTTCCCGCTCCCCATGACACGTTGTAAAAGTGGTCGTGTGTGACCTAAGTTTTTTTCTGGGACCATTCACAGGGGCGTCTTCCCGCCCCCATCATGACACGTTGGAAAGGGGGTCGTGTCTGACCTAAGTTATTTTTGTGACCAGTCATGAGGATGCCTTTCCGCCCCCCATGAAACGCTGGAAAGGGGGTCGTGTGTGACCTTAGCAACTCTACACTTCGTACCGACATTTCCCTTATTTTCTTGAAAACTGTCAGTCGTAGGGTAAAAATATATTGAACATAAAATATATATTCTCAAAAGATCTACAACTTTTATTTAGAGCTTTTTTTTACAAATTTACACCATTCAATAAGATAAACTTAAACAAAATTATTTTTATGGGTTTTTCATTATTTTCACCATGAAAATCAAATTTGCGGGTATTTTCACTATCATATTCGTGATTAGCGCATCAAAGTACCTAGGTATACGGAGTTTTAAATTGATCGGAGGTAAGCGCTTTTCGGAACTTCACCCTTTCATTTTTCTCTTACTGTACGTAATTTATGGGTTTTTAGAAGTAATAAAATAAGGGACTTGAAACTGATAGAAATTTTTCGTGTTTAGAAAAATACATACTTAAAAATATTTTTAACATAGGGTAATTTAGGAACGGAATGAAACGACATCTCAGATACAAAGGGGGAGGGTCGGTAAGGCCGTTTTTTGGCCTAATTTATTTTTGGACCAAAAAATCTGAAAAAATCATGGTAGTATCTTATAAGTATCCCGAGTCGATT
>NC_046658.1:139290571-139303860 GCF_010883055.1 Belonocnema kinseyi | reverse complement strand
TAAAAAAAATATGTCATTCCCATGACCTTGAACCTGACGCGATAAAGGTCAGCGGACACCAGGTTCGTAATCAGCGACCCCAAAAACCTATAACATATTTTTCTTTAATTTTTTTACCGTTTTTTCTCGATTTGACCTTCAAATGACCTTAAAATGACCTTGAACCTGAAGCGATAGAGTTCAACGGATGCCAGATTCGTAATTAGCAACTCCAAAAACCTATAACGTATTTTTTTGGATTTTTTTACCGTTTTCTCTCGATTTGATCTTCCAATGACCTTGAACCTGACGCGATAAAAGTCATAGGACGCCAGATTTGTATTCGGCGACACCGAAAACCCTAGTAAACCCGAGCTAACCTCAGAAAACATGTTTAAGACTGTCAAATCTCTCGAAAATACATTTGGTCGGTAGTGGTGTTTCCTATATTTGTAGGGGGGGGGTGGCTGGGGGGGGTAGTCCGTTTAGCGTGCAATGGACTCGGGATACTTATAAGATACTACCATGATTTTTTCAGATTTTTTGGTCCAAAAATAAATTAGGCCAAAAACCGGCCTTACCGACCCTCCCCCTTTAAAAACGTAAAATTAATTAATTGATTTTTAACGAAAAAATGACTTTTTTGACTATTAAACAAAAAAATTTAATAGTTGATATGTCATCCAAAAAAGATGAAATTTTAATTTAAAAAATGAATATTTAATCCAAAAAAACTAACTTTCTGTACAAAAATTGAATTTTTAATCGGAAAATATGAATTTATAGCAAAAAAAATAAACGAAAATGAAATTTTCAATCAAAAATAAAATTTGTAACCCAAAAAAACGAATTTTCAACAAAAAAAAGTTGAATTTTCAACCAAGAAGGAATTTTTAACAACATTGTTGAATTTTCGACATGTTATAAAAGTTAAATTTTCATCCGAAAAAGATTTTATTTCACTTTTCAACATTAAATTATGAATTTTGAAATAAAAAGGAAATTTTTTACGACATAGATGAATTTTTAACCAAAAAATAGAATTTTCAACAAAATAAAGAAATTTCTAATGAAACAAATGAATTTTCAACCAAAAAGGATTAACTTTTCGACCAAATTTTTAACTTTTCATCCAAAAAAGATTCTATTTGAAAAAGCATATCTTTATGACAAAATTTTCGAATTTCTAAATTTAAGCGCGCCTAGGGCGCGCGACTTTTGGTTCTCGCGCTCGATTATGTATTTACCTCGCGCTACGCGCTCGGTATTTATATTTTCGCACATTCTTCCGCAAACATTTTAAAATTAAGACTCAAAACATCCACCACTGCAATTTTGTGGTTGTAAATTCTCTTTCGTTAAAAAAGCTTAGCTCGAGAGTTTGAGCGCACTTATGGCACGCGACTGAGGGCAATCGCACTCCGCGCTTAGTCTTTGCATCTCTTCCGCATTCGGGCACAGACCTTTTAAAATCGAAGGTGAACGGACCGACAACTGTAATTTGGTGATTTTGAACTCTCTTTTGTTAAAGCTCTTTTGGCTTTAACGAACACATTCTCATCACGTATCTTTTGCTTCGCACTCGATTTTGTCCAAACTGTCAACTTTTTACAAAATAAAAAGCAAATTGTATTTATCATGATTATTTTTGGATTTGTTTCTAATTTTGCTTTAAATTGTATTCTAAGCTGCTCCGAAACATTTATCATTTCAATAAACGTATATCATTAAAATTCATAATATTCATAAAAATTGAATCTTACTAATTCTTATTTCCTTGTTTTTATAATTTAAAAAAATTTTTAATATTGTTTTTTACGATTAAATAAAAACTACTGCGCATCTGTGCTTTTTCCAAAAAGTTAATTTTTGAATTTTTAATCTTATGTTTTACGATTAAAAGAAAATCTACTCGTCCTGTCGAAAAATAATTAATAATAAATTTATAGATCTTTTTAGGTGAACAACTTTTGTCTCGTTATTTAAGTTCATACCTTGTGTCGTTTTTTCAAACAAATTTAATATTTTAATTTAAAATGTTATTTTTTACGACTAAAGCAAAAACTAACTGTCCTATCAAAAAATATAGCTCTTTTTTGGATGAAAAATTTTTATCTCATTTTTTCTCGCAGCTTATATCGAAAATTAATTCATTCTTAATTTGTAGTTCTTTCCAGGGCGCGCAATTTGAGCTTTTTCTTTTTATTCGTATCTTGCATAGTTTGACCGAAAAATGGAATTGTTTGATTTTTCATTATTTTTGGTACGATCAAATTTGGAATTTTCAACTTTTCGACCAAATTAAAAAAATTGTTATTATAATCTTGTAGGACTTTCAAAAAACAAATTTTTGCTTTTCATGGCCTTTTTTCATATCATGCGTTGTTTGGCTTAAAATGTTCATTTTAGTTTGTTTTTTTGGATTTTTAAAATACTCTAACTCTGATAATTTTATTTTTATAAAAAAAGTCAGAAGGATAAATTGTTAAAGTTTTGAATTAATATGAACAACCGTGCATAGAATTTTTACATCTTGAAAAATTGTGATTTCAAACATTTTTTGTACTATCAAATTTTTAATTTTCAACTTTTTGATCAAATTGAAAAAGTTGTTATCATACTCTTATAGGACTTTAAAAAAGCAACGTTTTTCTTCTTCAGACTTTTTTTCATATCATGCGTTGTTTGGCTTAAATTGTTCATTTTAGTTTGTTTTTCTGGATTTTGAAAATGCTATAACTAGTAATTTTTGATATTTAAAAAAAAAGTCATGAGGATAAATTGTTAAATTTTTTAAATTCTTTGAACTGCCGTACAGAGATTTTTTGAATTTTTAAAAAAGTGGTCTCAAAAATATTCAAATATTTTTGAATTTTTCAACTTTTTCAATTTTCATCCAAAATGGCTGGCTAACGAACTTGACCTTTAGTCTCAAAACGTGGACATTTGACAAAAACTGGGGGGGGGGGGTTCAAATTTTACACTAATCTAATACTTTCTCTGATGAGAATGTAATTTAAATACAAAAGACATACAGTATTAATAAAAATATTAAATCATTTTTTGCTGAGAATTCATTTTGTTGTTGTTGAAAATTTACTTTTCAATTGAAGATTCAAATGTTTTGTAAAAAATTCGTTTTTTTCGCTTAAAGAGTCAATAATGTGGTTGAAACTTTTTTCTTTTGGAACAGAAGAATCTCTCTTTTTGGGTTAGAATTTTAATTATTTGACAAGGAAATTCAACTGTTTGGTTGATAATTAACTTTTTTTGTCTTCTATATTAAAAATGCAACTTTTTTGTTAAATATTCTTCTTTTCAGATAGAAATTGAATTATAGATATAAATATAGATAAAATTTGAATTACATTATTGAATGTTGAACTAATGTTTCAATATAATATATCTAATAATATAATAGATATAATAATAATAATGAAGAATTATCTCTTTGGTTTAAAATTCGTTTTTAAGTTTAAAATTAATTTTTTAACTGTAAATTTAACTATTATATTTTTAACAAATTACATGAATTTTCAAGAAAATAGTTTCTTAAAAACGCATGTAATTTGTTAAAAATTATTTTTGTAGAAGATTTAAATATTTGATTGAGAATTTAACAGTTTGGTAAAAAAATGAACTTTTTGGTTAAAATTAAAATTTAAAAAAATTATATTTTGGCTTGAAAATTAAACAATTTTGTTAAATTTTGTTATTTCTTGATTAAAACATCTTTCTTGGTTGAAAAGTCCATCTCTTTTGTTGAAATTTTTTTTTTAATTTAGACATTCATCTTTTTTCTTTACCCAACAATTGAACTATTTTATTCAAAGTTAACTTTTTTTTAATTCATCTTTCTTGGTTGAAAGTAAACCTCATTACTTAAAAAATAAAAATCTTTAAATTTGTCAAATTTCTTTTGTCTAAACATGTAGGATTGAATATAAAAGCCTTTGAATATTGAAAATTAATTACTTTAGATAAAAACGATACTAGAGACGATTGATTAACTGATTTTAATTATTGACTTAAATTAGAAATATAAAATACAGAGTAAAAGTCAAAGCGTGTTTTTTTCATCAATTACTTTATATGACCTGAATTGGTCTTAATTTGGCTGAATTATTAAAAATGTTCTATCACAACTGTCTTAACTCTCTCCTGGTTCTGTCTCTGATTGGTCACGCCTGAGTGAACATCGCGCAACTCTTGCAGCTCTCATCACACATCTCCACCGCACGGCGTCGCGGCAATTCTCGGAAACACTAAATCCAGAGAGGATCTGTGGGGGGGGGGAGTATTCACTCATGCGTGACAAACCAGAGAGAGCCATGGAGGAGACAAAACAGGAGAGAGACTCTGTATTTATGGTTATTTATGATCAACGTTAGATTTTGATTACATGTAGAAGTTTTACACATGAAGAATTAGAATTTACTTTTCAGTTAAATTCCTTAGGCGTATCCGGTATAAAAAATAAATAAAACTGTTCTACTGAACTAAATATCCACAGCATTATTTAATCTTTAAGGAACATGCACTGGCCGTAGAAATTGAGTCATCATGGAAATGTGACACTACAATCATCTCTCAGTTCCCAATGATCTTGAAATTTTTGAGGAATTATCTGATTTTGCTGATGCACCACATTCCTCTTTGACATCATTTTAAATTGTATAACAAAGAATGATAAGTCCCAAAGGTAATATTACACTGATAATAATTAGGTCACTCTTCTATGGGCAGTGTATAAACATTAGAGAGTGATTCATTTTATGAGGCCAACAATAAGTTTATTATGCATGAAGAAGAAACGAAGGAAAAGTTTTTTTTCTAACAAGGGCCTGTGCGTAAACTACCTTAACAATGGGGGGGGGGGTTCTAGAAATGCAATTACAGTCGAATCTGGATTTAGTGTTCCTGGGAATTGAAGCCGCACCGCGGGGACTGGAGATAGAAGCTGCGGGAGGGAGGGGGTTATCCACTCAGGCGTGACAAAATAGAAAGGACACAGGAGAGTTTGTTAAAATTAATCTTTTTTAGTAAAAAATGCAACCACTTGGTTGATCGCTGAACTACTTTGTTGAAAATTAACCTTTTGGTTGAAGATTAATCTCTGTGGTTGTAAAATTATTAACTATTTTGTTTATAATTCGTTTTATTTTGGGTTAATTTTTTTTTTCAATTTGACTATTTTTGGTCGAAAATTTATGTTTTAGTTTAAAATTCAACTTTTTGTTTAAACTTTTACCGAAATTATTGAATTTTTCTTTTAAAAACATCGGTTTTTAACAAAAAATAGAATGAGTTAAAAAATTAATTTTCAAACACCAAAAAAACGTTTTTGAATCAAAGAGAAGGATTTTTTTAAAAGTGGTTCAACCTTCAATCTTAACGAATAAAGACGACCTCAACTAAGAAATTAACGTACAACCAAACAGTGGCCTTTTTAGCCAAATAAATGAATTTTTAAAGAAGATTAATTTTCTACAAAAAAGCAGAATTTTCAATTAAATACATATGTGAATTTTCAACTTGAATGATGAATCTTACAAAGAAAAAAAAAACGAATTTTCAGCAAAAGAGTTTAGCATTTAACCCAAACGCTAATTTTTAACCAAAAATATTAATTTTCTAAAAATGGAATAGTTAAATCTCCAATCAGTGAGATAAATCTTTAACTAAAAAATGAATTTCCAACAAAATTGTTGAATTTTTAAGCCAAAAAAGAAGAATAATCTTATTTTCTACCAAATTATTAAATTTTCAATCTGAATAAACAAATGAATTTTTAACAACAAAAAATGAGTTCAAAAAAGGCGACAAATCCCTGCATAATGCATTTGTTTATTAAATTCGTTTATGATAATAAAAAGAATAATCTTATGAGAAATTTTCTTCTTCACAATAACAAATTTTTAACAACTTATATGAATTTTCAACTAAAAAAGATCATTTTTTAACAAAAAAGTTAAATTTGCAAATAAAAACTTGATGTTCAAATGAAAAAAATATAATTTTTAACCAAACAAATGAGTTTTCAAACAAAAAGATTAATTTTCTACCAAGTTGAATTGAAATTTCAACTACTAAGTTGAAAATTTCATTATAAATAAAAATATTTGGTTGAAAATTCATTTATTTTGTTAAAAATTATTATTTTTTAGTAGAAAATTAATTTCTGTGGATAAAAATGTTTTTTTTTTTATTAAAATAAATTTCTTTACTCAAAAATTTAAGCACATTTTTTAAAGAAAATTTTTTTTATTGACATTTAATTTTTTTGGTAGAAAGTTCATTTGTTCTATTGAAAATTTAACTACATACTTCGTTTAAAAGTTTATTTTAATCACTTAAAAACTTATGTTTCTGGGTTGAAAAGTCAATAATTTTTTCAAAAATTAGTTTTAAAAAATTAGATATGCATCATCTTAGTTAAAAGTTTATTTCTTTGATTAAAAATTTAAAAATATAATTGAAAATACATTTTTTTATTGAAACATTTGTTTTTTTACTAATGTATCTATTCCATTCTTGTTAGACAATTGATCTTTTTCAGTCGGTAATTTAATTATTTATATAATATTGTACATATACAACGATTTCAAATCAGACAACTTCTGTAAATTCAACAATACTTTTAATTTTTGTTTACATTAAAAAATTTAAGAAAAACATATTTTCAAGGTCTTTATTCAATTGATAAAAAGTAGCTTCGAGAATGGAAGTGTAAAAACAGATCTTCTAGGAAGGGAACTTGCATGAGGAATTTTATCAAAATGATGTCAGCAATGAGCCGACAATTATTCGAATTAAAAATACAAATACTTTTGTTCCCACCCGTGAGAAATAAAAGGAAGAGAAATGATTGTGTGACAAAAAAAAAATTTATTCTTAGTAACACCGCGCCGGAAGCTCGAAATTCGTTGAGGAGAATGAATCAGAAATCCGGATATATGATTTGATAAGAAATGTATTGCGAAGAGAATTTGGTCTAAACTCGAATTTCATTGTGACACAATTCAATTCTTTTTTTTCAAAAGAGAACTAATTAGATTATATTACAGAAAATATTTTTTCCTTGCTGTTTAACGAACAAAAAATTATTTCAATATAAATATTTTCAGAAGTCTTAAAAAAAAGTTTTTGGCAGTAGTCGGGATATCAACGAAGAGTCTTTAGAACAATTGCGAATCGCCGCTTTCGTATTTGAAAAGCAGGATTTTTTATTTTCAATATTTTTCTAGATTGAAACCGGAAATTTGGTTGTTTGTAACATTTTTATTTATTGGGGAGGGAAGACATTTTTAATAAATTCAACCAAATAGTTTTTTATTTCAAAGGATGAAAGAGAAGAATTTTTTATTTTTAATCCTTTTCTGAATTTCGATTGGTTTCTGAATTTTTGACATTTTTATTCATTTGAAACAAAGTAAATTTTTGTTAATAACTTTTTTCTGAATTAGAAGGGAAAATTTTTAAAAACATTTTTGTTTATTTGAATTAATGCAAAGCATTTTTTATTTTCAATTTTTTCTGAATTAAGGTTAAGATGAACTTTTGGACTTTTTTTAATTAAAAAAATTGTTATAACTATTTATTTGAGTTGAAAGCAGTGAAATTTTTAATTTTAGTCTCTTTTGTTTTTATTTGCAAGAAGGAATTTTTGTTTTCAATTTATTTCTGAACTATAATTAATATGCAAGTTTTGAATTATTTATCATTGTGTAATTTTAACATTTTTTTAAAGATAAAAACAGGGCATTTTTTATTTTCAATAATTTTCTGGATTGAAAGCGGAAATTTGGTTATTTTTATCATTTTTATTTAGTGGGAAGGGAAGACATTTTTGATAAATTCAACAAAATAGTTTTTTATTTCAAACGATGAAAGAGACAAAATTTTTTCAATTGAAAGACACAAAATTTTGGCATTTCATTTGTTCCTAAATTGCAATAGGGATTTTTATTTTCGATTGATTTCTGAATTTTTGACATTTTTATTCAATTGAAAAAAAGGAAATTTTTGTTAATAACTTTTTTTATGAATTAAAAGGGAAAATTTCCAAAAACATTTTTGTTTATTTGAATTAATTTGAAGGGAGGAAAATTGCTGATTTTCAGGGTTTCTTTAATACCACATGCAGAGAATTTAATTAAATTTTTTTTTTCAAATTAAAGTTAATATAGATATCTGGACTTATTTTAATTTAAAAATTGTGATTATTATTTTATTTGAGTTGAAAGGAGTCAAATTCTTTATTTTAGTCTCTTTGTTTTGATTTGCATGAAGGCATTTTTTTTGAATTTTTTCTGAATTATAATTAATATGCTAATTTTTAATATTCTAATATTGCGTAATTTTTACATTCTGCTTAAGATAAAAACAGGGCATTTTTTATTTTCAATTTTTTTTTCAATAAGAAATTTCTTAAACATTTTTATTGATTTGGAAGGGAGGAAATTTTGGTTTTTATTAAGACTATAAGAGTTTTTAAATATTAGGTCTTACAAATTTTTAAACCATAATTAACAATATATAATTTCGAATTTAAAATATTTTGTTGAACGATTTTTAAGTGGAAACGTTCTAAATTAAAATGTTGAGAAAAGGACAATATTTCGAATTATTTCCTATTAACAGCTTTTAAAATTGAATAATTTAATATTTAAAACTTTTGAATTTAAATTATTTTCAATTCGAAGCAAGTAAATTTTGAAAATTAAATTGAATGTTTCAAAAATTCTGAAATTCTAGAATTAAAAATTGTCATTTCATAAAAAGTCATAATTTATCATTAAAATTAAAAAAAAAATTAACGTAAAAAAACCTGAAAAATTATAAACTTAATAATTGGAAATTATAAACTTCGTTTAAAAATTGCAAAACTCTTTAAGTAGGATCTTGAAACTAAATCGTTAAAAATAATTGTTTAGTCTTACATCACGATTTTTAAAATTCAGTCTTTTCAGTTGTATTTTATTTTGAATTGAGAACTCTTGAAATTGAATTCGGATTATTTGTAATTAAATGTTTCAAAGTCGCAGCTTCTGAAATTCTAGCACATTAGATTGTTATTACATAAAAAAATTATTATTTAATATTGAAATTGATCACATATATTTTTCTTATATCAAAAAATATATTTGCGTGCATGAATTTTGAAGGTTAAAATTTCACAGGTTTTGAAAATCGGTTTTCGGAAGCGATTGAAAACTGGATTTTCAACTTTTCACCAAAATAAAAACTTGTTCCCGAGGTATAGGGAAGTTAAATAATAATAATAATAATAATAATAATAATAATAATAATAATAATAACTGTTTGATAGAAAGGAATTATTTTATTCCGAGAAAATCAAAATTTACAACAAAAAATCTCTTATTTTCACCGTTCACACTTGAATAATTCAATGTTTCAAAATTATTAAATTCAAACTTGAAGCGTTGAAAATTAAAAAATGCGGCGATTTGCAATTTTTCTGAAGACTCCTCTTTTATATCCCCACTACTGCGGCGCTATCATTTCTATGTCTTCTCTCACTATTCGTGCCTCCCTTTTTTCTGGCGATTCGCATTTGCTTTAAGGGCTCCTATTCGAGATCCCCACTACTGCAACACCAACTAAAACTTGTATCTGCTCTCTTCTCTCATTCTCTCGCGGCACTCTCTTACGATGAGATCTCCTCAAAACTCACTATGATTCCCCACGAAAAATTTGAAATTTAATCCTTTAAAGTTTCTCTTCTGCCACCTGGCCCCACTACCGCACACTGTTTTTTTTTTACTTCAACTATTTTTAAATCTCTAACATTAGATTCCCATTTTGTAAATTGTTACAAAATTGCAAACATATGCTGCAGTGTAGAGATAATCAAAGGATTGAAGTCAATGGAATCACCTGCCTGAGTTTTTTTTCCCTTTTGGGTAGCCACAGGTATTTCGTAAGATCGGCTTCGAGAAGTTCGACCCTCCATAAATTATAATTTCCCCTGTATTCGGAGAAAATGGCGAATCCTCTAAATCACTATTTGATTATCGAAATTTAAATAGGCAGACTTCTGTTCATTATTATGCGATTTAGGAATAATTCACTTCCAGTATGTGTACATTTGGAGAATTTGAACCGCCGTTATATAGCAAGTGTTACATAATTGTCAGATAACTTAGCATAATTTATTCCACCTGTTCTGTAGGATTGATTTTGTAGGGCTTCCGTGCGGAGATTTGAAGAGTTTATTATGAAATCATTTTTCTAATCAGTCTTTGACACTCGATTTGTTGTTCCTTTTTTAGAATTTAAAGTATTTTTATATTTTTTGGAAGTTATGATTTTCATCAGATAAAATTGATTAAAGAATTTATGTAAATATTTTTGTGTCTACTGATCTAAAATCTATATTTTTTAATATCAATTAATTTTATTATTATTAATTTAAATAATGAAATTAATCTCGTCTCTGTGTAGCTTAGTGGGTAAGAGCATCAGACCGGCAATCTGAAAGACCGGGGTTCGAATCCCAGCGGAACTTGAGAGAATTTTTTTCACAATTTAGAAATAAAAATCAATATTAAAAAAATATTGATTTTCGACAAAGAAAATGACATTTAAATTATTTCAAGTATTTTTAGTTTTAAGATTTCCCAAGAGCAGGAAAATTCTGAAAATCAGGAAAAAGTTAGGTCATTTCTACAAGCGGCATGTTAGCAATGCTTATAAATTAAGAAGTTTTGAATTTTTATTTTAAATTCTATTATTTCGTTTACAAAAGATTTTATGTTAAAAATCTTACAAGATTAAAATTATGTTCTTTGAATATTAATGGTAAAGAAACATAAAAAATTGGTTAGAGAAAAGTAAGAAAATGTTGAAAATTAAGTTGGGGGCCTTCCTGATTTAATATTCTTGCTAGAAATTTTGTCTGCCTTGTATTTCTATTTCTATTTATTTTTTCGGTTGCTTCCGCCTTTCGATTATATTGTTAGTTAAATTTTTTTATTATTTTGTTGCAAATTGTTGAAACTCATGTTTTGGTTTTGAAAATTCAACTGAAGTCTTTTTTGGTAGAAAATTCAACTATCTTTTCTCAAATTCGTTTAATCGTTAAATTAAAAATTCGTTAAATCTGTTTTATCTTTTCGGCAAATCTTTTACCTTTTTACTGAAAATTACACATTTTTGGTTGCAAATTCAAATAATTTTGTATAAAATTAACTGTTTTATTAAAAATTCATATCGTGGTGTTAAAAATTCAACTGAAATCTTTTTTTATTTCAAATTAATCTTGTTTAGTTCGGGAACGAAAATGCTTCTTCTTTGGTTCAATATAACTGTTTTTTATTTAAAATTAAAATATTTTTCGGTTGAAATATCCGCTATTACGTTAATAGTTGAGAACTAATTTTTTTTCCATATAAAAATTTAATTACTCGCTTGAAAGTCAAGCCTCTTTGTTAAAAAATCATTTTTTGTTGAAGATTTCTCGTTTTCATTTTAAAATTCATCTCTATGGTCGAAAATAATTTTTTTTAATTAAAAATTAATTTTTTTAAATAAAAATTCAACTACTTGAGTAAAATTAGAGCCACTTTCTTAAACAATTTTTGTTTGTTTAAGAATTGGACTATTTTGTTGAAATTATTATTATTTTTTTTTGAAAATTATTTTTTTTACTGGAAACAACGATTTGGATAAAATTTGAAACACTTTATAACAATTTTTTTTTCTGGTTTAAGGTTCATCTTTTTGGTTGAAAATTTGTCTTTTTGAAATAAATTAATATTTGTTGGTTGAAAATTAAACTTTTAATTTCAAGTTCAACAACTTCGATAGGAAGCTTTTTTTGTAGATTTATCATTTCAGTTAAAAATTGGACCTTTTTGGTTGAAAATACTTTTTTTTACCAAAAATGAAATGTTTGAAATGTATTGTTTTTTTTTTGTTGAAAATTAATTTTGTATGGAACATGTAATTTTTCATAAAGTTTAACTTTCAGTAAATTTGCATAAAGTTAACGTTTTTTTTTTAAGTCCCACTGAAATAATTTTTTGGTTGAAAATTCCACTTTTTTTTTTAATTTCTGTGTTTCAATTTAAAAATTCAACTCCCCTGGTTTGATTAAAAATAGGTAATCTTTGTTTCAGAAATAAACTATTTTGTTTGAAAATTTTTTTCTTTTTTGGTACAAATCAACTGGTCTTTTATTAAAAATTAAAATCTTCTTTCGTTGAAATATTTATTTTATTATCAGTTGATAATTCATAATTTTTTTTATAAAATTCAATTACTTGGTTAAAGGATAAAGAATTTAAAAAAAACTTTTTTGTTGAAGATTCCTCATGGTTGTTTGAAAATTCATCTCTCTGAATGAAAATTCGTTTTTTTGTTGTTTTTCTTTTGTAAAAATTAAATTTTTTCCGACTGGAAATTAAGTTGAACTATTCTAGTTCAAAATTTATCATTTTGATTGAAAAATAAAACCAGGGTATGGCCATGAATTTTATGACAGCATTGCATTCTATGGAATGAGAATGATGCACTTAAATAACAACGTTGCTGATTTTTATCTGAGGAAAGTGGGAGGCTGTACTGTAACAATTGCGTATTACTTATTTATATTACCTATCTATTTAATTTAACTTAATTCAAAAATATTATTGGGTTTTCGATATTTGAATTACAAAATTCTAACTTTCTCTGATTTTCATTTTCCCAGAAATATAATTTAAACATTTTTTTCGAATTATACTAAATTTTTTAAACTAAAAAAATGACTTAAAACTTTAATTCAAAATGCAATACTTTTCTCTTAATTCAAAATAATTTTCGAGATTTTTCAACTTTAAACTTAAATGCTCAAATTTACATTTAGAAGAGCTTGATAGTATTTATGATTTTAAATCCTGAAATATAATTGGCTAAAATTTTATAGCTATTAAATTGAAAATTTGATTAGATTGCTTATTAAAAATTGAGAAAATAGCAGAGAACACAGTCCGTTCCCTTTTTATTGTAAATTTGAAAAAATCCCGTAAAACACGGAAAATGGAGAATTATTATGAAATCCCTAACAAGAAAGGAAATAAGGAAATTTTTCACGAAAATTGGGGGATACATTTCTTCACATAAAAAATGTAGTAATATTAAATTCAAATAAATCCTTTAAATTATTAATATTTTGAAAAAATATTGCATTTTTAACCAAATATTCGGACTTCCGTTTCCGGCATGAAAGTGTAAAGTAGTGGGAATTGTGGATGCTGAGTTTTTCTGATATTGTGGTGAAATTTGAGGTGAGTGGATTGTGGAAG
>NC_046658.1:139264479-139290471 GCF_010883055.1 Belonocnema kinseyi | reverse complement strand
AGAGGGTGCTAGGGGAGCGAATGAGGGAGAATGAAAGAATGCACGTGAAAAAGGTAAATGGTGGTATAAAGAAAGTGAAAGAAAAAGGAAACGGAAGTCGCTCAGATTAGAAGCGTGAAAATTGTAAGTAATGGTAAAGTAAAAGATAAGTAGACTCTACCAAAAAATGTCGAATTTTTTCTCAAGACACTTGAATTTTTATCCCGAAAATATGAATTAAAAAGAAATTGATTTGGAACCAAATCCTTGAATTTTCTACCAAAATAGTTGAATCTTCCACAAAAAAATACAATTCTAACCAAAGAGTTACATTAACCAAATAAACGAATTTTTGTCAAAACATTGGAATTTTTGAGTAAAAAAGATGACTTTAACAAAATAGTTGACTTTTTAATCATGAAAATTGAATTTTTAACCAAATGTTTGAATTTTTAAACAAAATTTCAAACTCAAGCCAAAACAGTTAAATTTTCAAGCTAAAAAATAAGAATTTTTTAGAAGACAGTTAAATTTTCAACTAGAGATCATTTTTGCTAGAAAACTAATCTTGTTGGTTGAAAATTTATCCTTTCTGGTTGGAAAATCAACAACTTGGTTTAGAGTTAAATTACTTATTTTTAAATGCATTTTTTTGTGGAAGATTAAACATTTTATTTTAAAATATGGCTTAAAAATTCTAATGTGTGGTTAAAATTTTAAAAAATTAAGAAAATTGAAATATTTCGTAACGAAATTTTTGTTTTGTTAAAAAATCATATTTTCGGTTGGAAAAATCAAGTGTTTTGTAAACAATTTGTCTTCTCAGTTTCATAATCCAACAATTTTGTGGAAAATGGTTAAACTTTTTTTAAATTCCTCCTTTTTGGTAGAGGACATTAATCTTTGTGGTGGAAAATTTATCTTTTTGATTGATAATTAAATTATTTAGCTTAAGATTTTAAAAATATTTATCTCTGTGATTGAAAATTCTACTCGTTTGTTTATTTTTTTTTGGTGAAAAATTAATTTTTTCAACCGAAAATTAAACGATTCCATTTTTTCTTGAAAATTAATTCTTTATAAGTTTATGAATTGAAAAATGAACTATTTGGTAGCGACTGCATTTATTTGTTGAAAAACTATCTGTTTGTTTAAGGATTCAACTATTTAGTAAAAAATTGTTCTTTTTTGTTGTTGAATTTAACAGGATGAAAGTTTTTTCTTACAATTTTTATACTGGAAATTTGACGATTCCATGTTTTAGTCAAAAAATATATTTTTGAGTTGAAAATTGAACCATTTGTTTTTGTTGAAAATTCATTTATATAGGATCAAACAACATTTTATTGAATTAAACAAATATTTGCTCGATTCAAATAAAATTTAGTTAAATTAAACATACTATAGCTTAACTCAAACAAATTTAATTTGAATCAAACAAATTGTATATTTGATATAAGGCCAAACAATTGTTTGCTTGATTCAAACAAACATTTTTCAGAGTGTTTGGTTGAAATTCTTTTTTTTTGTTTTCTTAAAAATTGATTGTTTATAAGCTGAAAATTAAACTTTTCCAGATGATGTTTTGCGTTGAGCTTTTGTTTTTATTATCAAATTCGCCTTTTCGGATTGAAGATGCAACGGGTTTTGTTTAAAATTTTATTTTTTTGGGTATGCAAATTCATCTTTCATGATATAAAAATCATATTGGGACGTTTCTGATATTAAAAAGTTCCAAGTGGGATATTAAATCTCCAGGATATCCAGTATATCTATTTGAAGTTTCTCTGATATTTAAATGTCCCAAGTGGGAAATTAAATCGTCAAAATATCCAGAATTTGAATATCCCAGAAACGACTTATAAATATCCTGGATATCATGGGATATCCCAATTTCCGCCTTGTAGGATATTTGGAGGATTATCCCAAGGATATCCCTAAGACATCTAGGATATCTATAAGACGTTTCTAGGATATTCAAATGTCCCAAGATAAATCTCCAGGAAATCCAGGATATGTTTGCGAGATTTTTGGGATATTTAAATGTCTCAAATAGAATATTCAATTCTCAGGACAACTAGGATTTTAATATCATAGAAACGTGCCATAAATATCCTCGGATATCCCAATTTCCGCCTTGTAGGATATTTTACGTGTTATCCCAGGGATATCCCTAAGATATCCAGCATATCTATCAGACTTTTCTGGGATATTTCAACGTCCCAAGTAGGATATTAAATCCCCAGGATATCTAAGATATTTATTCGACGTTTCTGAGATATTTAAATATCTCAAATAGGATAAAAATTCTAAGGATATCCAGGATTTGAATGCCCAAGAAACATACCATAGATATCCTGCGATAACCCAATATCTGTCGTGCAGGATATCCGACGGGTTATCCTATGGATGTCCACAAGATATTCAGGATATCTATAGAAATTTTCTGGTATTTTCCAATGCCCCGAGCAGGATATTAATTCTACAGGATATTCAGTATATCTATTCGACGTCGATGGATATGCTGCATATCCTAAAATATACCTAGGGTATCCCATTTTCCGCCTTGCAGGATATTCGACGGGTTATCCAAGGAATATCCGCAAGATATCCAGGATATCTATAAAACGTTTCTAGGATATTCCATTGTCCCAAGCAGGATATTGAATCCCTAGGTTATCCCTAATAGGATATCAAACCCTCAGGATATCCAGGATTTGAATATTCTAGAAACGTCCCTTAAATATCCGGGATATTAAATGTTATATTAAATATTAATTTATATAAAAATCCCAATTTCCGCTTTACGAGATATCCAACGGGTTATCCCAGGAATATCCAGGATTTCTATGGGACGTTGTCGGGACATTAGATGTCCTAAGTAGAATATTACATTTTTCATATATCCTACTTTAGACATTTCAATATCCCAGCAACGTCACATAGATATAAAATCGCCAGGATATCCAGAATATTTATAGGACGTTTCTGGTGTATTAAAATGTGCAAAGCATAAATTGAATCACCAGCATATTTAGGATAATTATTGGACGTTTTTGGGATATTTAAATCTCCCAAATAGGATATTAAATCCTCAGGATATCCAGGATTTAAATATCCCAGGAACGTACTATAGTTATCCTTGGGATATACCAATATTCTCCTTGCAGGATACCCGACGGGTTAGCCACAGGTTATCCAGGATATCAATGGGATGTTTTTGATATATTCCAATGTCACAAGCAGGATATTACATCCCCATAATATATAGGATATGCATAGGACGTTTCTGGGATAATCAAATGTTTCAAGTAGGATGACCTCGATAACCTTCAAGGTTATTTCAAGGTCAACTTTCAAAAAAGTGAAAAGCTTAATTTTGTCGCTGGCAATTGAAATAAAGGGAAATCGTTTCCATTAAAAAGTAATTGATTTAAAAATGACCTAGAAGGTCATTGTCAAGGTCGTGTTGAACGTAACTACTGCATGTGCCTTGTTGAAATTAATAACTTTTGTCTTTACGAAAAACTTTTGATACTATGTATTCCCAAAGGTAAGCAGACCTCATATAAGCTTAAATGACCTTGAAGTGATCTTTATCGCCGAAATCGTCTTATGACCTAAATACACGTTTGATATTAAGTTGGATATTAAGTCTCCAGGATATCCATGATCTGATTATCCCAGAAATGTTTCATATATATATATCCTGGCTATACAAAATTCCTCTGCAGGATATCCGACGAGTTATCCCACGGATATCTGCAGAATATCCAGGATATCTATAGAGCTTTTCTGGGATATTCCATTGTTTCAAGGAGGATATTTAATCCTCAGGATATCCATGGGACGTCTCTGTGATATCAAAATGTTCTAAGCAGGATATTAAATCCCCAAGATATTCAGGATATCTGTGGGACGTTTTTTGGGTTATTCTAATGTCCCCAGTAGTATAGTAACTTCCCAGGATATCTAGTTTCGAATATCTCAGAACCTTCTCACAAATATCTTTGATATCCTAAGGATATCCCAATTTCTGCCTTTTGTGATATCCGACGGGTTATCCCAGGATATCCAAGGTATATATCATACTTTTCTGGCATATTTCAACGCCCCAAGTATGACATTAATTCCCCAGGACATCTAAGATATATACTCAACGTTTCTGTAAGATTCAAATGTCTCCAATAGGATATTAAACCCCCAGAATACCCAGGATATGAATAGCCCAGAAAATTTTCATAGATATCCTGAATATCTTGGATGTCCAAAATTCTTCTGCAGGATATCCAATGGGTTATCCCAGGGATATCTGCAGAATAGCCAGGATATCTATGGAACTTTTCTGGGATATTTTATTGTTTCAAGGATGATATTTAATTCTCAGGTTATCGATGGGACGTCTCTGGGATATTAAAATGTTCTAAGTAGGATATTTAATCCTCACAATATTGAGGATGTCTGTGAGACATTTTTTAGGATATTCGAATGTTCCAGGTAGTATAGTAACTTCCCAGGATATCCAGTTTCTAATATCTCAGAAACTTCTCACAAATATCTTGGATATCCTACGGATATCCCAGAGATATCCACGATGTCTATCATACTTTTAAGGCATATTTCAACGTCCCAAGTATGATATTAAATCCCCAGGATATCCAGGATCTGAATATCCCAGAAACGTTTAATAAATATCCTGAATATCCTGCACATGCAAAATTCCTTTGCAGGATATCCGACGAGTTATCCAGGGATATCCGCATGATACTCAGGATATCTATGGAACTTCGCTGGGATATTTCACTGTCAAAAGGAGTATATTACATCTCCAGGATATCTCTGTAACGTATCTTGGATATTCAAATTTACCAAGTCGAATATCATTCCCGGGATATCCAGGATATCGATCAGACCTTCCTGGGATATTAAATGTCCTGAGTAGAATATTAAATTTCTTATATATCTTTCTTGGAACATTTGAATATCCTAGAAATGTCTAATAGATATCCTGTATATGTCAATTTCCGCCTTGTGCGATATCCTAAGGGTTATACAAGGAATATCCAGGACAGCCTAGATAGAATATTAAATTCCCAGGATTTTAATATCTCGGAAACGTTTAATAGATATATTGGATGTCCTAGGGATATCCCAATTTTCGGCTTGCAGAATATCCGTCGGGTTATCCCTGGGACATCCTGGAACAACGTAGAAGATAAATGGTATCAAATAAGATATCCCCATATATCCTATTCTTGGGAGGGAGCATCCATCAGGCCTATTGTTTTAATTTTTTCATACAATTATGTCTTTAGCAGGAGCCCACGATTACTAGCACGCGCCTCATCTAGTTCCCGAATGCCCGCATCATTATCAATCATTATCTTCAATTCTTCAATTCTTCAGTCTTGCACTGAAGCTATAGTGGCGCCGCGCCGCTCTGACAAACACAACGAACGTGTGCTAGGGCTCATCCTACCAGTTCGTACCAGTTTACTCGAATCTTCCGACCCGAGAGTGTTGTTAGTTCTTCTATCTCTTCTTTGATTGAAATCGATTTTTTTATTTTTTATTTTTTCATGTTTTATTTTTTCACCTTTTACTTGACCAGTTTTATTACTTTCGATTCATCTCGAGACTCCAGTCCCAGGAGATGAGGACCATTCAAACTCCCAACTTCTTGCCTCCTTGCAGAAGTCCTTAGGACCAAGTTTCAGGACCAAGATCCAAAAAGAAATCGAGGAAAGGTGAGAAACCCTAAAGAAAGGACCAATCAAAAAAGAACAATGACGGAAGCTTCTTCTTCTTCGCGAAGTTGGAGAAAAAGTTACCTGACAGGTTTTAAAGGGGTCGGTCCTCGATTTATTTATTTTTCATTTTAAAATCTCGTCAATCTTTATTCTGTAGAAGTGTTCTCAATTTAGTAAGATTTGTCTTCCTCCCCAAATTGTTCTTTAAAAATTAAAGAATTGTTGTTTCGTTTTCTATTTTTTTTTAATCCTCTGATTGAAAGGCTTTTTATTGGGGAATGATTGAAATACAATGAAGAATATTCTTCCATTTTTTGCTTCGATTTTTCCTTATTTTATAAGATTTGTATTTTATTAATTAATAATGACAAATTACAATACCGGCGGAAATTATAAACGCCTATTTTTTAGCTCTTCCTAAAGTCTCTTAATTTTTATAACAGAGGATGTCCGTCAGCTGGACCGAAAAAACTAAACATGATTAGATTAACTTGATAATGGTACTGAAAAGTTTCTTCATGGCATTTAGAAACAAATTGTTTTCATTAAAAAAGTGTCTCGCTATTGGGCAAGTCGATTAAAAAATTTGAAATTTCTTAATTTTTGTGTAAGGAAATTAAAAAAAAAATTTTCTGGAGGTTTTATCTTAGAGGAAAAAAAAACAAATATTTTTTCCTCGAGATATGATATTTCAAAGAATTATGAAAAATGAAATTATGTTAAATTGTACCTAAAGATGCTGAAAAAAATGCTTTTCGTTTATTTCTAATTTTTCGTGGCCATTTTGATAAAATAAGGAAACGGGTATATTTTTAAATTCTTAAAATATTTTTTACAGATTCTGAAACATGAGAAGCAAGCAAATAAAAACATTTTTTTATAACTTGAGTTTCAAATTAACCAAAGTGCATATTTAGTCATTTTTTGAAATATTACATTTCGACAAAACAAACATTTCGTAATTTTTTTCGTCTATGGCAATTCACTTCGATAAACCTTACCCGAAAAAATTGAAAAAAATGTATTTTCTATACACAACAAATTTGAACATTTTCAATCCACCTGTCTAATAGTGTTAGAAAAGAAATTTGTTAATAATTTATCTTTTTTTTTAATTTTTTTTACTTTGGACAAAAATAATTTTTTTGTAGAAGATCCATTATTTTTGTTTAAAAATTCTATTTATTTAGTTATAAATTCGTCTTTTTTGTAAAAAAAATTAATATTTGCGAGTCCAAAATTCAACTGCTTTGTAGAAAATTTGTCTTTTTGGTCTGAAGTTGAACTACTTTGTTAAAAAAGGAATTGGTATAAATGATTTATCATTTTGACAATTCATCTGTTTTTTTTTGTTTTGAAAATGGACACTTGTTAAAAATTTAACAATTTTGTTAAAAAGTCTTTTTTTTTGTCAAAAATTCAACTGTCTTAATGAAATTGCGTCCTTTTGCATTAAAAATTGGTTTGATTAAATAATTATATTTTGAAATAACAAAATTGTATTTAAAACTTGTTTAGTCATGCTGTAAAATTTAATTAAATATTGTAAATAATTTAATATTTGTCAGAAATAATTGTTTAAACAATCTATTATTATTATTTATAATAATATTCTCTCAGACTAAAGCTAGAAATTTGAATTTTTTCCCCAAATTGTATACTTTTTGTTCACTTTTCAATTAATATGAGGTAATAAGTACTTAAGTTTAACAAGCATGATTGTTTAAACAATTTATTGTTATTTCTCATACTATTTTCGTTGAATAATCCTAAAAAGATGTGGTTTTTTATGATGTCTTCAATTTTTAAAATAAATTAATGTAATTTCATAAACATAATTGTTTAAACAATGTTCTTTGTTCCATTAATTATTATTAAATTCTATGAGGAAAGCGTACACTAAGTTTAAAATTTCAGAAAAAACTGCAACTTTATTGCATCATTCAAAGCGAATATTATTTGAAATCATAATAAATTGGCCAAAGAATTATTTTTGTTAAATTTAATTTATTGTTTATTGCCTTAATATAAGTAAAAAATTGAAAAAAGTTGAAAAATTAGAAAAAAAACTGCGGCTCTCTATCTCTATTCTATGAGAAAATTGCTAAACACAATAATAAATTGTTTAGCAAATTTTCAGGGAAAAATTTGAAATGATTGTTTTGTAATGATTTACAAGAGAAAATTACAAAAAGGTCATAAAACATTTTTCATTATTTCCTAAAATTTCTAAAAAGTTTGTAAAGGATTTGGAAGCAAAATTTTGCAATTCCACTATATTACATAATTTTTAAATAGCAAGTTTAACAGTTATTCAGACATTTTTAAACGATTCAAAAATATTTAAAACTTGTAAAGATTTTTAAAGAATTTTATAAGGTTTCACGAAAGTGAAAAAATTCTTTTAGTTTAATAGGAACAATTAAAATATTTTTTTATTTCAAACGGTTAATTTCAAAATATTATTTAAAATGATACAAAAATATTTCAAACAAAAAAATTCTTTTCTACGATAAAAAATGGCTGTTTATCAAAAAAGATAAAATTTATACAAAAAAAATTTTTTTAATTAAAAAGGCGAATTTTTAACAAATAAAGATTTTTGACGATAGAAAAAATAAAATTTTATCTAAAATATTAAATGTGCGAGCCTAAAAATGAATTTCCTCAACAAAAATTGAGTTTGTAAAAAAAAATAATTACTTTCCATCAAAAAATAAATTTCCCACGAAACTGATGGATTTTTACCCAACAAAAATGGTATTTCAAAGAAAGACAATTTTTTTTACAAAAAAGAAAAATTTTCAACTAAAAAAGAGCAATCTTAAAAATATAAAAAGTTACATTTTCAGTTGCACTTTCATTTTAACAACATGAGATATTCAGTAAAATAGATGAATTTTTGGTTAAAAAAGATTTCAGTTGACTTTTCATGATCAAAATATGAATTTATAAACAAGAAAAAAGTTTCTACGAACATAATTGAATTTAAAATCTAAAAAGACGAATTTTTAATTAAAAAAAGGTTGCATTTTTACCAAAGTAGTCGAATTCTTTACCAAATAGTTTCATATTTGTCCAGGAAAGATGCAATTTGTACTAAAACGGATGAATTTCACCTAGAAAATATTTCAGTTCATCTTTCAAAGCCAAATTATAAATTTTAAACAAAAAGTAAATTTTTTACGGAATAGTCAAATTTTATACAAAATAAATTTTAAATAATAATAAATTTTTTTACTAAAAAAAATGTCTAAAAAGATTGTTGAATTTTCATCCAGAAAAGATTTTAGTCTATTTTTCAACACCAAAATTTAAACAGAAAATAAATTTGCTACGAAATAGTTGTATTTTCAACAAAACAGCAGAATTTTCAACCAAAAAGTATGACTTTTCAAAAAAATTGTTGAATTGAAAATTGAATTTTTTTCTTAGAAACTTACTTTTTGTTAAAAAATCAATATTTTAATCTTGAAAAGTCAGCTGGAATCTTTTTTAACGGAAGATTCAACTATTTCTTTGAAAATTTGGCCCAATCACATTTTTAAGAAATCAAATGTATATTTTTTCTAGATTTATATTTTTAGTTAAAAATTCATCGCTTTGGTTGAAAGTTCAATTGAAAGTTCAATAATATAGATAAAATTTTATTTCTTGCTTGAGTGAAAAATCTCTATTTATTGAAAATGTGTCTTTTTGATTTTAAAATTATTTTTTGTTTAAATTTCATCTTTTTTTTATTGAAAGTACATTTTTTTGTTTAAAGTAAATTAATAAATTTGAAAATTTTGATTCTGGCAGGAATTTGAATATTAATTACCAAGAAAAATGAAAAATTAGTCAAGGAAAAATCGGGGATTTTTTAAAATGAAGTTCTCGGACATCCTGCCTAATTCTACTAGCCTTAACTAGCAAAAAATTTCTAGAAACTAAAAATTATAAGGTGCTATTTTGAGCTTAAAAAAAGTACATTACCTTATATTTTTTGGTGTGTGGCTGTGTCATCAAATTCTCTTGAATTCTTGACAAAGGGACAAAAGAAAAACGTCTTTGAGAAGTGTGTTTTTGAAATCTAGATTTTTGACGAATACTGAGTAAAACCCCGTAAAAACAGATAAGTGTATTTACAGAGGCGTTTACGTTTTTCGAGTACGATTGCGACAAGACTTTGAAGATGAGTTTAAAAAACTGGAAAACCCGAGTTTATCCGAATTTCTTTATCTGAGCTATTGTAAAATCTGCTATCTAAATCTCATCTTTCACGTGGGAAAGTTTTCCTTTTCGGATTTTTATTTACTTTCAATCTTGTTTTGTTGAGCATTCGAGAACGCATCGTAAAAGCGACGTTGCGATAAAATTGCACCCTTTTTAAAAAAAAAATTTTCCCTTTTTTTAAAGCTGCCAATAATTGTTCAAGAATTATAATAATAATTACATCATTTTATTTTATGCGAAATTGCTGAAATTACTGAATTGATAAATTTTCAATTTTATTCATAAATTTTCAATTGTATTGATAAATTTTCAATTTAAAAATAAATTTCGAACCAAATAATTGAATTTTTTACCAAAAAGATTAATTTTTCACCAATATGAATCATCTACCACAAAAAAAGAATTTTCAACAACCCGTTAAATTTTAAATCAAAGAAATTAATTTTTAATTATAATTATAAGTCTTTAATAAAGTAAAAAATAATTTTGAATCAAATAGTTGAATTTTTCACCAAAATGATAGATTTTCAAACATAAAGATTAATCGTCTACTAAAAAATACGATTAAAAAATACATACATTTTTCATAAAATATTAAAATTTTTAACCAAAGAAATGAGTTTTCAACGAAAATGAGGAATATTTAACCAAAAAAAGTGAATTTTCAACGAAGAAGATTAATTTTCTACCATAAAAGACGAATTTTTAACAAACAAAAAAAAATTTTAACTAGAAAAAATTAATTTTCAACCCAAAAAATTAATTTTCTTCAAAAAAGATGAATTTATAACAAAATACATGCATTATTGTCTGCAAAAAGATGAATATTTAATAAGATACTAAAAAATAAAAAAATAGACTTTTAGTTAAAAAATTAAACGAATTTAAATCGTAAACCAAAAAATGAATTTTTCACCAAGAAGATTAATATTCTACTACAAAGGATGAATGTTCAATTTTGTAACCAAAGAAATGAATTTTCAAATAAAATAAGGATTCTTTAACTTAGAAGAACACTAATTTTCAACAAAATACATAAATTTTCATCTAAAAAAATATAAGTTTTCAACACAAAATATTTAAAGTTGCAAAAAGTAATTTTCAAACATAAAAAACGAATTTTCAACAAAGTGGTTAAATTTTCAACTATTATTTGATCTTCCAACCAAAAAATATTTTAATCTGAAACAAAAAACAGTTGAATTCAACCAAAGAAGATGAATATGTAGCAAAATAGTTCAATCTGTTAACAAATAAATAAATTTTCAATTGTATTGGTGAATTTTCAATTTAAATAATTAATTTTTAACTAAATACTAGAATTTGTGACCAAAAAGATAATTTTTTTACAAAGAATATGAATCTTCTACCATAAAAGATGAATTCTTAACAAACAGCTAAATTTTAAATCAAAGAAACTAAATTTTTTAATCAAAGAAATAATTTTTCAAATAAAATTAGGAATATTTAACAAAAAAATGAATTTCAATTAAGAAAATTAATTAATTTCGACAAAATAATTCAATTTTTAATCAAAGAAATGAATCGTAAACTAAAAAAATGAATTCTTCACCAAGAAGATTAATATTCTAATACAAAGGATGCATGTTTAATTTTGTTCCCAAAGAAATGAATTTTTAACTGTGACGACGAATGTTCAATGAAAAAATTTATTTTGAATCAAATAGTAAAATTTTCGATCAAAAAGATCAATTTTCAACCAAGTAAATTAATTTTATACCAAAAAAGACGAAATTTCATCAAAATACATCGGTTTTCAACTAAAAAAGGTACATTTTTAAACAAAAATGGACTAGTTATATTTTAGTTTGAAAAAATTCAATTTTATCCAAAAGAAAACGATATTTTTAAAAATAGTTAAATTTTACGAAAAAAATGATTTCAACAAAATACATGAATTTTCAACTAAGAAAAGATAACTTGTCAAATTAAAAAAACCATAATTACGAATCATCAAAATTTTTTTTTTAATTTTGAATTAAAAAAGGTACATTTTTTACGAAAAAACGAATGGTTTTAATATTATTTAACAAAATTATCTCCCCCCCCCAAAACGAATTTTCAAAACAATGGTTAAATTTTTAACGAAAAAGTTTGTTTTCAACAAAATACATGAAGTTGCAACTAAAAAAGATAATTTTTCGACTAGAAACGATTTTCGATTAAAACAAATTTAAAAAAATAGTTAAAGTTTTAATAAAAGAAAAGGGTTTTTGAATTAACTGATTGAATATAAACCAAAAAAAGGATTTTTTAAAAAAGTTTTTACTATTAACCAAAAAAGTGTAATAGTTTATATTTCAACCAAATAAATATGAAGTTTTATCGAAAAAATAAATAATTGAAACAAAAAGAAGTATAATCTTTGAAAAAACTGAATAACCGAAAAATATGAATTTTCAACCAAAAAATTAATTTTTAACAAAATAAATAAATTTTCAACCCATTTTCAACAAATTGTCAACAGATTAGTAAAAACAACTCTTACCCGCGCAGTTAATATTCAATTAAAAATGATACGTTAAAAAAACTAATTAAAAGAAGATTAATTTTCAACCAAACATTTGCATTTCAATCCAAGAAAGATGATATTTCTCCTAAAACAGATGAATTTTTGAATCAAAAAGACAAATTAAAAAAAAAAGTTGAATTTTCATCAAAAAAAAATTCAGTTGATTTCTCAACACCAAAATATGAATTTTAAACAAGTAAATTTGTTGCAAAACAGTTGAATTTTCAAATAAACAGTTTCAAATAAACGACTTTTTCGCTTGAATATTCAATGAGTTGGGTAAAACATTTTTCTTTCGGGACAGAAAAATCTCTCTTTTTGGGTAAAATTCTAATTATTTTACTAGAAAATTCTGCTCTTTGGTTTATAATTAACTTTTTTATTGAAAATTCATATTTTGATTTTATATTATATTATTTATATATATTTTTTTGTTTGTCAAAATTGCAATTATTATTAATTTGCTTCATTAATTGTAAAACAAAAAAAGTATTTTCTATCATAAAAGTTGAATTTTCTCCTACTTCCCCTCTCCTTATTTCTCATCACTTTCTCTCTCCTTTTTTGTCCTACTTTCCCTATCCTTAGTTCTAATAGTTCCCCTTTCCTGACGATCCTACTTCTTCCTCATTTCTGTTTATTTCTCCTCTTCTTATTCGCTCCCACTTCTCTTCCCCTTATTTCCACCGCTTTTACTAATTCCCCTCTCCTTATTTCTCCCAATTCTCCCACTTCCGTTCCCCTTATTTTTACTCACTTCCTCTACTTCCCCTTTCGTTATTTCTCATCACTTTCTCTCTCCTTTTTTGTCCTACTTTCCCTATCCTTAGTTCTCCTAGTTCCCCTTTCCTCACTTTCCTACTTCTTACTTATTTTGCTTTACTTCTCCTCTTATCATTTTCTCCCACTTTTCCTACTTCCTCTTCCTTGATTTCTACCACTTCATTTACTTTCCCTGCCTTGATTTCTACCGCTTTTCCTACTTCCGCTTCCCTTATTCCAACCACTTCTACTGCTTCCCCATCCTTTATTTTCTCTCTCCTCATTTTCATCACTTCCCCTCCTATCATTTGCCCTCACTTCTCCCACGCCCCCTCTCCTCAATTGCCCTACATCTTCAATAATTTCCCCTCACTTTCCCGTCCATTAATTTCTCAAAATTTTTCCTCCCATCATTTCTACTCACTTCATCCCTTTTCCCCTCCCAGTAAAAGAAATGCGACGGATGGACGGACGGCTCCTTTTCTTTATAAAAATCCCTCTTCTTTGAAGAAAAGTTCCCCTACGATTAAATGATTCATATAGTCAAAATTAATTTTTGATAGTTGATTGGGAAATTAAATTGATTTGTAAATTAGAGGACGATCTTGATTTCTTGCAGCTTTCCTAAGATGACTTCTGTTTTGTCTGATGGGCAAAAAAATGTAGGCCGAATGAAGCAGAAACCGCAGAATCAGAAGGGGCAAAAAGATGCTGGAAGAGAAGAAACTCGATCATTTCTGAGTTTTTCCAGAGAGAATTTAAGTTTATCGAACTCGGATCTGGAACAAGGATTTAATAAAAAAAGATTGCGAGTGAGAAAACACACGTTATTGAGCATCTTGGCACTGGCACTTGCCCTGATTTGTTTTGGAATCGAAGTTTGGAAAGTAAAATATGTGGTCGAAAATGCGAAAGAATTGGAAATTTGGAAAGTGAAATGGGTGGTCGAAAATGCGAGAGAAATCGAAATTTTGAAGAGGGATGTGGACTCCTTAAAGCACACGATTTTAGAGAAAGACCTGCTGGACGAATTAAATGCTTTCGAGGAAAAGGTATGAAACTCAAATTTGATCAACATCTTCGATTTTAGTTTCATAAATTTTAATTTAAAGATCCGTTAAATATAAATGGTCCAAACATTAAAAATTTAAAGCTTCTAGATTATTTTTTTGAAGTCAAATTTCTTTTTGTAAACGAATAAATTAAAAAGCAAAATCGATCAAAGCTAAAGATTCTTCTTCGATAACCCCACTACTGCCACTCTGTTCTTGTTATGTGTTCTCTCTCTATTCGTACGTCCCCATTGTGTGGCGATTTGAAATTACTACAAAGACTCCTCTTAGATATCCCCAATACCGCCACGAAATTCTTTAATAGATATCTAGCTATCTTTCTCTATTCGCCTCTCTTTTGCAATTGCTCTCAATACTCCTTCTTAGATATCCCTACTATTTTCACGCAATTCTTACTATCGCCTCTCTCTCTATACCTCGCTCTTTTTTGCCGCGATTCGCTATTGCTCTAAAGACTTCTCTTAGATATCCCCACTATTGTCACGCTGTTCTTGCAATGCGTTTCCTCTCTATTCCCCTATAGTTTGTGCTGCGATTCGCAATTACTGCAAAGACTCCCCTCAGATATCCCCACTACTGCCACTATATTATTTCTTATATATATATATATATATATATATTTTGTTTTTGTCTATTCGCTGCTCTTTTTTAATTGCTCTTAATTCTCCTGCTAGAGATCCCCACTATTGTCACGCTATTGTTACTACCCCCTTCTCTCTGTCTATTCCTCTCTTTTTTGTGCCGAAATTCGCAATTGCTCCTTTTAGTACCGATTATTCCACCAATTACTTTTTTAGATATCCCCACTATTGCCGCACTATTCTTACTGGACCCTCTGCCTGTCTATTCATCTCTCGTTTGTGCTGAGATTTGCAATTGCTCTAAAGATTCCTATTAGATATCCCCACTATTGCCACGCTATTCTTGCAATGCCCAACTTTCGATAGTCGAGTTTTAATTCATTAAAATATGAAACTCGTTAAAAAAGTAAATGTCTTTCATTTTTAAGATTAAAAAATTACCACGAAAAAAATGTTCAGAAATAATTTCCGAGAAATAACCATTTGTAGTTTATTAAGTTAAGTGCAAGAATCGTGTTGAGCCTTTATGATTTATAATTGAAAGATAAGAGCAATTTCACAACTAATTTAAATTGATTTAAAAGGTTTCGAGTTCGGCCATTGACTCGATAAAAAATAGATACATTACGGTGCAGTTTACAATTATTAGAATTTTTTTAAGTCAGGAAATTTTTTGGAGGGTGTGTTTTTTGCAATATAAAAATGAGTAAAAATGATTCTTTATTTGTAAAATTAGCTTTATGTTCCTTAATTGAACTATTTTGCTGAAAATTTTGTTTTGTAAATTAATTTCTTTTACTGAAAATTGAACTATTTTGTTTTTGCTTGAAAGTTGATCGTTTTTAGTTGAAAATTAATAAATTTTTTGAAAAATTCAATAGTTTATTTGCAATGTTCTCTTTTGTTGAAAATTAATTTTTTTGTTTGAAGATTCATCATTTTAATTAAAAAATTTATCTCTGGCTGAAAATTAATTCTTTTTACTGAAAGTTTAAATATTTAATTTAAAATTTTAACTCCTTTATTGAAAATTTAACTATTAAAGTTGAGTATTCCACGAATTCTGTAAAAAAATCATTTATTTGGTTGAAAATTAATTTCTTTAACTAAAATTTTGATTATTTCAATTTTTCATTTAAAAAATTGTCTCTTTTAGTGAGAAATTCGTCTTTTTCAAAAGTTTAATTATTGTAGTTAAAGATTCTTTTTTTTTTTGCTTAAAATTCATATATAGCAGTTGAATATTCATCATTTTAGTTAAAAATGCATTACTTTGGTTGAAATTTATTTGGTAAATATTTAATTTTTCAACTAAAAATCTAATTGTCATTTAAAACCCCGTTTTTGTCTTGTTCGATTCAACTAATTGATTAAAAAATAACTTTTTTGGAAATTTTATCATCCTTGGTTGAAAATTCAACTATTTTTTGCAAATGCATCGTTTTGGGTTAAAAAATAAATCAATAAATTTATTTTTTAAAATGTAAATTAACCTTGTTGGTAGAAAATTCAACTAATTGGTTGAACTTTTTAAAAAAATTTTATCTTTTTTTAAAGACGTCTTTTTTGGCTGAATTAAACTGTTTTTTATTTAAAATACAAATATTTTTCGGTAGAAACGTCATCTTGTTTCGTTAAAAATTTAAAAATTTGTTTGAAAGTTGATCTAGATTGTTAAAAATTTATTTTTGTTATTGTATATTATCTTTAATAATTGTAAGTTTAAATGTCCATTTTTTAAGTTTAAAATTTATCGTTTTTAGTTGAAAATTAACATTTTTGTTGGAAATATGTTTTTCTTTGTTTTAAATTAATAATGATATAACAATAAATAAAATAATATAATCATGACAATAATAATTATTAATCTTCTTTGTTAAAAATGCATCTGTATGATTAAAAATAAAATATTTTCAATTAAAATGATCAAATTTATTAATTTTAGGTATAAAAATATAAAATAAAAAGAATTTGCAATATTGTTCAAATTCATGAACTTTTAAAGACAAATTAAAGAAAAAATTAATTATCTTTTTGGTAATATTTTATTATTTAATTCATCAGCGGTGCTAATATATTTAAGAATATATTGTAATATAATTTTTTAAAGCTTTCTTAATAAAAACATTAATTGAGTCCTTGGAAACTGAAAAAATGTATTTATAATAATTTCGCAAAACTTTGGGGCGACTGGCAAACTCGAAAAATAAAATTCCCGCTACTGTAAAATTCCTGATTAATAAAATTCCAAAATTATAAAATTCCCGGCAGTTTATAATATTACCGAATTTCAAAATTTTTGACATAAAATTTGCCCAATTATATAATATCTGAAGTAGAAAATTCTCGAATTTAAACAATTACAATTTTTAAAATATTATTTATTTAATAAAAATGCAATAATCACATATTTTTATAAAAAAAAATATTTTTAAAATTTAAAGTTTCTAAAATTATCATTTAAATTAAAAATAACAGTAATTAAACAAAATATATTTCTAGATCATTTTCTTTTTAATTATTGTTATTTTAAATTCAAACAATAATTTCAGAAATAAGAAACGTTTATTTTCAAATTCGCTAATATTATACACTTAGAATTTTATTATTCGGGAATTTTATCAATCAAGGATTTTCTAATTCGGGAATTTTAGTGTCAGGAATTTTATTATTCTGGGATTTCCAAATTTGGTAATATTATAAACAGTTCGAGAATTTTCTAATTCTGGGATTTTATTATTCGCGCATTTTATTATACGGGAATTTTATTCTGAAGTTTCAAGTTTGGTAACATTATAAACTGTTCGGAAATTTTATCATTTGAGAATTTTATGATCCGGGAATCTTATTATTTGGGAATTCCATTATTCGAAAATTTGAACATTTTCGAATTTTTTAATCTGGGGTTTTATTAATCGAAAATGTCACAACTCTGAAATTTTATTAATCGTCAATTTTATTATCCAGGAATTTAAAAATTCTGGAATGTTATTGATCGGGAATTTTATCATTCAGGAATTTTACAATTATAAAATTTTATCCATTGGGAATTTTTAACTTCTGGAATTTTATTAATCGGGAATTTGACAATTATAGAATTTTATTAATCGAGAACTTTACAATTCTGGTAGTTTATTATTAGGAAATTTTATTGATCAGAAATTTTATTATTCGAGAATTTTAAAATTCGGGAAATTTTATTGTTCAGGAATCTTACAATTATTGTGGAGTTTTGTTAATCGGGAATTTTCCAATTCGGACATTTTACAATGTCGGGAATTTCATCATTCGGGAATTTTACAATTCGGAAATTTTATCAATCGGGAATTTTATTAATCAGTAATTTGATAATTATAGAATTTTATTAATAGAGAACTTTACAATTCTGGAAGTTTATTATTAGGAAATTTTATTAATCAGAAATTTTATTATTCGAGAATTTTAACATTCGGGAAATTTTATTGTTCAGGAATCTTACAATTATTGTGGAGTTTTGTTAATCGGGAATTTTCCATTTAGGATATTTTAAAATGTCAGGAATTTTATCATCCGGGAATTTTACAGTTCAGAAATTTTATCAATCGGGAATTTGAAAGTTCTGGAATTTTATTAATCGGAAATTAGACAATTATAGAATTTTATTAATAGAGAACTATACAATTCTGGAAGTTTATTATTAAGAAATTTTAATTATCGAAAATGTTATCATTCGAGAATTTTAAAATTCGGGAAATTTGATTGTTTATGAATCTTAAAATTATTGTGGAATTTTATTAGTCGAGAATTTTCCAATTAGGACATTTTACAATGTCCGGAATGTCATCATTCGGGAATTTTAAATTCAAAATTTTATCAATCCGGAATTTTAAAGTTCTGAAATTTTATTAATCGGGAATTTGACAATTATACAATTTTAATAATTGGGAATTTTACAATTTTGGAAATTTATTATTAGGGAATTTTATAAATCTGGAATCTTATTATTCGAGATTTTAAAAATTCGAGACATTTTATTGTTCAGGAATCTTACAATTATTGTGGAGTTTTCTTAATCGGGAATTTTCCATTTAGTACATTTTAGAATGTCAGGAATTTTAGAATTTCGTGAATTTTATCATTCGGGAATTTTACAATTTCGAAATTTTATCAATCGGGAATTTGGAGGTTCTGCAATTTTATTAATCGTGAATTTGACAATTATAGAATTTTATTAATCCGGAATTTTTAAATTCTCGAAGTTTATTATTAGGAAATTTTATTAATCGGAAATGTTATTATTTGAGCATTTTAAGATTCGGGAAATTTTATCGTTCAGGAATCTTACAATTATTGTGGAATTTTATTAATCGGGAATTTTCCAATTAGGACATTTTACAATGTCCGGAATTTCATCATTCGGGAATTTTACAATCCAAAAATTTTATCAATCGGGAATTTTAAAGTTCTGGAATTTTATTAATCGGGAATTCGACAATTATACAATTTTATTAATCGAGAACTTTACAATTCTGGAAGTTTATTATTAGGAAATTTTATTAATCAGAAATTTCATTATTCGAGAATTTTAAAATTCGGGAAATTTTATTGTTCAGGAATCTTACAATTATTGTGGAGTTTTGTTAATCGGGAATTTTCCATTTAGGATATTTTAAAATGTCAGGAATTTTATCATCCGGGAATTTTACAGTTCAGAAATTTTATCAATCGGGAATTTGAAAGTTCTGGAATTTTAATAATCGGAAACTAGACAATTATAGAATTTTATTAATTGGGAATTTTATTAATCGGAAATTTTATTATTCAAAATTTTTAAATTCGGGAAATTTTATTATTAAGTAATTATAAATTAGTGTGAAATTTTTTTAGCCGGGAATTTTCCATGTAGGGCATTTTACAATGTTGGGAATTTTGTTTCGGTATTTTTCAGTCGTTTCGAAATTCTATAAGAGTTGATCGTTTAAAAAAATAATTAATAGCTTCAAAGTCTCCTCCTCAAAATAGTTGAAATTAGAGTGCATTCAACTTGAAATTTTTCTTTTGAAAATGCTTCTGAGCATCAAAATTCATTTAGTCCATTTCATAGACTTATTTTTTGTTCTCAGAATTGATTAATTTCTATCTATCGTAAATTTGTGTGTAGGTCGAAAAACGTGCTGGGTGCATTGGATAAATTTTAGCTTGGCAATATTTCTCAGAAGGCTCCAATTTTCTCATATTATAAAGCCGCAAAAAATTAGTTATCAGCGGATTAACTCGATTCCGTGCTTACTAAAGTTTTAGACTCACGTTCGTTCTTCAAATTCATATTCCTCAAACTATTATAAAAATTGTATTCAAAAGCTTCTGAGATTAAATTCAATTTAATTGAAAAATATAAACATTTGCAATTTCTGTGCGAATGAAAAATGAATATTGAAAAAATGAAATTTTCCATTTTTTTCTTCATTTTTCCACCAAGAAAAATTTGTTTTCAATATTTCAAATTTTTGAATAAAAAAGATTTATCTTCAACCAAAAAAGGATGAATTTTCAATCCAAAAGGATAAATGTTTTATCGTCAAAAAATAATCTTAAAAAACAGTTTGCTTTTCGACGAAAAAGATTAACATTTTTAACAAGAAGTTGAATTTTTAACAAAATAATTCAATTATCACCCAAATAGTTAAATTAAAAAAGAATAAATTAATTTTGAACCAAGAAATTGCATTTATAAATAGTGGAAATGGATTTTTTTAAACAAAATTAAAAAATAAATAAATTTTCAAGCAAAAAAAAATAATTTTCTACAAAATAGTTTAATTTTTAACGCATAGATATAAGTTTTCAAAGCAAAAACATGGATTTTTAATAAAAAAAGTTTATTTTAAAAACAAAAAAGGCAATTGTTGAATTTTCAAGCCAAAAATACGAATTTTCTACAAAACAGTTGATTTTTCAATCCGAAAACATGGATTTTCATTTAAAAAGTTTATTTTTAATTAAATAATTGAATTTTTAACTCAAAAAGACAAATTTTCAATAAAACTGTTAAATCTTCAACCTGAGGGGATGACTTTTTTCACAAATTGATGTAAATTAATTAATTTTTGGACTAGAAATACGAAGCCTAGAAAAACTCGAGCCAAAAAGACGAATATTCTTCAAAGTAAATGAATCTTTAATCAAAAAGAATTACTTTTTAAACAACCGGTTCAATTTTCAATAAAATAATTAAATTTCTGACTGAAAATACGAATTTGTAACAATAATGTTGAATTTTCAACCCAAAATGATTTTTCAATAAATAAATTTAAAAAATGCCCACTAAATTATTGAAATATCGAGCCAAAAAGATGAAAATTGTTTTTCTACAAAACATTTCAATTTTCAACCCGAAAATATGAATTTTTAACAAAAAAGTTTATTTTTCACCAAATAGTTTAAGTTTCTATAAAATTGTTGAATTTTCAAGTAAAAAAGACGAATTTCCTACCAAACAGTTTAACTTTTAATCCGAAAATATAATTTTTGAAAACAAAATTATTTTCATGACAATAGGAATTTTTTTGAAGACAACTAAATTCTAAAGAAGAACTCAATTTTCATCATCAACCAAAAAGAATAACTTTTTAACAAAATTATTGACTTCTTAAGAAAATAATTCAATTTTTAAACTAAGAAGAATCTGTAACAAAAGAGTTAAATTTTCAACCAAAAGGGATAACTTTTTAAACAAATTGTTGAATTTTCTATGAAATAATTAAAGTTTCAAACTAAAAATTTCAACCAAACTATTGCAATTTCCAGTAAAGAACACGATGTTTCTACCAATTAGTTGAATTTTCATTTAAAAAAAGGATGACTTTAACAAAATTGTTGAATTTTCAGGCGAATAATTAAAATGTCAAACTGAAAATATGAATTCTCTGCTAAAAATTTTTAATCTTTAACCAAAAAATACTTTTTAATTAAGAAAAAAAATTATAACTAAATTGTTGAAATTTCAAGCCAAAAAGTCGATCGAAAAAATAGTAAAAAAAATTTACACCATATTGTTGAATTTTTAACTAAATACTTCAATTTTCATCCAAAAAGATGAATTAAAAAAAAATATTAATTTTCACCAAAAAAAAAAAAAATAATAATTTTCAATCAAGAATTTAACTTTTCATCAAAAAGACCATTTTTAAACAATATACATGAATAAAAAAAAAATCAAACCAAATAGCTGAATTTTCAGGTAAAAAATTAATTTTCCACAAAAAAAATCAAATTTTCAACCAAAGTTTTTCGGTTGAAAATTTATTAAAAATTAATTTTCGATTAAGTATTTATTTTTCCATAAAAAAGTACCATTTAAAAAAAATTCATAAATTTAAAAAAAAATGATCCAAATAGTTGAATATTAAACCAACAAAGATCAATTTTGAACAAAAAATGGAATAGTTCCATTTTCAGTTAAAACCAAAGAAATAAATTTTAACACAAAAATATTAATCTTTAAATGGGAAATTAATTTCCAATCAAGAATTAAATTTTTAAAAAAGACAATGTTTTAAACAAAATATCAGAATTTTCGAAAAGAACAAACATTTCTACCAAATAGTTAAATTTTACACTAGAGTGATAAATATTTAACTGGAATAATTGAACAATTTATTTCTAACCAAATGGTGGAATTTTTAAGTCGAAGAAACAAATTTTTAACAAATTAGTTGAATCTTTAATTAAGAAGGATGACTTATTAACAAAATTATTAGATTTTCATTAAAATAATTAAATTTTTAAACTAAAAATACCGATTTTCACCAAAAAAGTTGAATCTTCAAAAAAAAAAGGTTTCAAAAAAACATATTTATTTTGAAAGTAATAATAACATTTTTAAAAAAAACGATGAATTTCCAATGAAAAATTATAACAGTAGACTTTTTAATTGAAAATAAATAACTCTCAACGAAAAATAGTAGTAGAAAAAACGAGAAAAATGTGATATTTTTTTCAAGTAGGGGAAACCTGCCTACAGTGGATAATTATTAATTAAAAGAACAAATAAAATAAAAATAAATTTAATTTGTGAACACTTGCAGTGTCTTAACTATTAATTAAATTAAATTTATTATTTTACATATAAGTATTTTTTAATTAATGATTATCCACTGTAGGCAGTCCCCCCCCACAATATTTTGGATAATCAATTTAATTATTAGAAAAAAAAACATGAAAATGATGACAAATGTTAAGTTCAGTGAATGTTTTAGTTTTAAATATGAAAATAGCATTTTATCACTGATATCATAGAGGAAATAAGAATCTTACTATTCCTGCAAAAAGGGAGGTTCAATGACTGCAGAGTAAAAAGAAAAGTGCATACGAGTATGAATATGTATAAACACATCAAGTCGAGACTTGGGTTTTAACGCATAGAAAACCACCGTGGGCGAAGTATAAGTTTCATTTTACACGGGTATTACTTTTAGGACAGAGGTTCTCATTTTTTCTGGTGATTCCCATTCTCCTTAATTACTATTTAATTCCTAATTAGAACAAAACGTTCCAATTATCCAGTGAATCACCGGAAAGTGAGTGCAATTTTGTCACATGTCACCGAATTCCCTCGAAATTTAATGACTTTCCTTCATGGCTCAATATTCAATCCAGAGTGGAAAAAAAACATTTTTATTTAAATATCTTTTTTAATGACAATGCTATTCTTTAATTTTTAATTTTTAATATTAAATAGTGTCGATTCTGGTATAATATTTGGAGAATTGAGAAAAAAATGTGCCTGAGTCGGGATTTGAACCGCGGGCGTCACTATCGCATTCCCGGTTCAAATCCGGGCTAAGGCACATTTTTTTCTCAATTCTTAAAATATTAGACGAGTAATCGACACTATTTAATATTTAGAGTGAAACATTTTTATTTATTGACAACAGGGTGGTCTGAATATGCATTTAAAATTTTTTTTCTCGAATTTTCAATCAAAAATTTGTTTGAATCCACACAAAAAAATGCGTTTAAAAAAAAGAAAATTTGTATAGGTTCCACAAGCTTTAACAAATTTAACATTATTTCCCATTAGAAAAAATACGTTTTTAACAAAAAATTGTTTAAACATTTTATTTTTGTTTATGTCTATATTCGGTTAGAATAATGATAGGAAGTAGCTGTTTTTCGCAAATTTGCACATTCTTGTTCACGATTTAGTGAGAGTGGGGTAATAATTAATGCAAGTTAATAAATTGTCTGTTTAATCAATTTATTATTGTTTGTATCTACCTTCGCTTAGAATAATGAGAAAAAGTTGCGGTTTTTTCTGAAATTTGTAACTTCCCTTTGGCTTTTAAGTTGTAAAAAAATAATATATAAACCACAAACAAATAAATGTTTTAAACAATTTATTATTGTTTTTAGCAATTTTCTCGTAGAATGGAGTAAAAAAGTCCCCGTTTTTTCGAATTAATTTCGAAATAATTGTTTAAACAAATTCTCATGCTTTAAAACTATCTTTTCTTGTATTAAGGTAATAATTCAATTTAATAAAAATAATTGTTTAAATAATTTATCATTATTTTCAATAATATTCTCTTTCAATAATGCTCAAAGCTTACAGTTTTTTTTCTGAAATATTCAACTTTTTGTCTACTTTTCATTTAAAATGAGGTGATAATTAATGCAAGCTTACTAACATAATTATTTAGACGATTTAGTATTATTTTTGAATAATGTTAGAAAGACACATTTTTTTCATAAATATTCAATTTTTTGTCCACTTTATACTTAGAACCAGTTGAAAATTGATCAAATTTGACAAACACAATTGTATAAACAAATTATTATTGTTTATGAATATTTCCTCTAATATTAATGGTAGATAGTTTGCTGTTTACTTAGTAAGGTAATAATTAATGAAATTTAAAAAACATAATTGTTTAAACAAGTTAGTATTATCTATAAGTATCTTATTTTAGATAATTATTGGAAACTTGCAATTTTTATAAATTTTAACTTTGCTTTGGCTTTCTAGTTATAAATAAATAATAAATAAATAATAGAAAGAAGTATTTTCTGACCAATCTCTTTCTTCTTTGTGAATATATTTTTTGTAATAAGACAGATATTTTTAATATTCTTCAAATTTTCTTTATGGATGATATTAAAATTAAATTTTTCTTAACGTAATGACTAAAGGTCTTTTATATATTATTTTATCATATTTATAATTTTTTCCTACCTAAAAATTGAAAAAAGAGCTGAAAATTTTAGGAATACCCACAACTTTTTAACATTACTCTAAGAGAAGATACTTGTGAAAAATAATAAATTTTTAAAAATAATTATGTTTAATAATTTGCATTAATTATCATCTCATAAAAACTGAAATAAAAAATATTTTGTATGAAAATTCAAACAAAAAGAATGTGGACCATCCTAATAAAAAAGCTATGATTGCTGGACAGGGAAATACATTTTGTTAAATTCTAGATGGCGGTCAATTAAAAATTCCAAATATTTTCAATTTAATATTTGAAAAATTTGATGGAAAAAGGATTTTGAATTTAGAAATCATTTAATGATCGCAAAAGTGAAAAATTCTTCAATCTAGTCAAATCCTTCGTTGTTAAATAATTTTACAACTTTTAAATATAAACATTAAAAACTTCTGTAAACAATTTTTCAAATTGAAATCAGAAAAATTTGTAAAGTTAACAGTCACCAAATTTAAGCTTCTAAATTTCCAAAATAATCTCAAATTTTTCGGTTAAAAGACGAAAAAATAAGGATTTTTTTTTATTTGAGAGGGAGAAAAATATCACGTAAAAATTGTTTCACTTGTAGAAAAAAAATTTGTAAATGAAGAATTTTTTTACTTGAAGGGGAAAAATTAAAAAATAATGGATTTTTTTCTTACAAAGGAGAAGGGGGAATTTATTTTTAGAAAATTTGCTAGATTGAAAGGTAAAAGATTTTAAAAGTAAACAATTAACAAATGGAAGTTTCTAAATTTATAAAAGAATATCACATTTTTTCAGTTGACTAATTAAATAAATAACGATTTTTTTTATTTGAGAGGGGGAAAAATATCACGTAAAAAATTGTTTGACTTTTAAAGGGCAAAT
>NC_046658.1:139253122-139264379 GCF_010883055.1 Belonocnema kinseyi | reverse complement strand
AATATTTATAATATTTGTAATATATTATTGGTCTAAAAAAGGGAAAGATTAAAAACAAAAACCATTTTTTTGATTAAAAAAGTAAAACAATTTTTAACAGCGATTTTTTTATTAAAAAGGGGGGGGGAATTATTGTTAAAAAATTGTCCAGGTTGAAGGAGGTAAAACTTAAAAAGCAAATAATTCATCGACTTGAAAATGTGAAAATTAAAAGAAAACGAATCCCATTTTTCCTGAAAATATTCACAATATGCATTCGTTTATAAAAATAAGTAATATCCCGAAAACATATTTTCATGATCAAATACTATTTTGTCTATAAAATCCATTAGTTCCAATGCCGAAATATTCTTTACTATACTCAGGAAGCGAATCAAAGCCACTGAGAAGTTATCTGACGATCGCAGCTCGGATCTCACATGCGCGATCCACCTAATGCAGCTCGGATCTCGCATGAGAGATCCGAGCTGCACTTGTCAGCTAACTTCACAGTGTCTCTAATTCGCTCCCTGATTATATTAAAATTGGAATTCACTACTGTCATACAACCAGCTTTATGCAGAGGAAGAAAATGATGAAGAGGATCTTGATATGGAATATTTTGATTATTATGATGACGAATCTCCCAACTATAGCGACGATTATCAAGTTTCCGGTTCACCCACTGGGTCCTCTGGTTTACTTGACTTACCGGAAACAGCCAGCACTTCCGAAAAAGATCTCGAAGAGATTTTGATGACTCTTCGAAAAGTTGAAGCCAAACGAGGTCAAGACCTGGAAAAGTGCATACGAGAAACTTTAAATGATTCTGAAAAGGAAAAGCCACTTGAAAAACAAAAAGACGCAGCTACGACACCAGCAATGTTGCCAAATTTCTCTGATACCAGAAATATTTCTGATGCAAAGCGAAAGAGATCTGTCCTAGAACGAAATTCGGAAGATTCTCTATTTTTGAATGGCGATGACGAAATTAATCATTTTTTGAAGAATCATAATCATAATACAACTAAAAAAGGAATACCGAAAACGAAGCCAACATTAAAGGAGGATCAGGAAATTGCAGCAGAATCGACGTGAGTTTATTTTCATTATTTTTATATCGATGTAGGCAGGGAGTGGATTGTAGCTACTGTGAAAACTGACGAGTGCAGCTCGGATCTCACAAGCGGAAAAACGGTCGGTCTGGAAGAGAGGTGGTTGCGAAGGAACGTGTGTGCTCGGGCGTGCGCGCGCACGCTTGCTTCCGGTCTAACTGGACTACGTTTAAACCGGAACCAGAAGTGATGATAAGCGCGCGATTTTCAAACTAAATTTTATAATAATATTCACAATTTTGAAGAATAAAATGAGAAATAATATAACATTAAAAACAAATATATAAAAAATGTATGGAATATATGCAAATAGAAATATTAAGGAAAAAAACTATTCTATTGTGTGTTTAAAAGTTACTTTTTTTAGGAGAAAATTAATCTTGTTGGTTGAAAATTCATCTTTTTGTTATATAATTCCATTGTTTGGTTGAAAATATTACTGTTTTGTGAAAAATTCGTTTTTTGGATTGAAAAATAATTTTTGCAATTGAAGTTTTTGCGGTTCCATTTTTAGTTCAAAATTTATCCTTTAGGTGAACCGTGTATTTTGTTGGAATTGGTGTTTTTTGGTAGAAAATTAATCTTCCTGGTTAGAATATTTGGTTGAAAACTCGTTCTTTGGTTGATTGAAAGTTAATTTTTTTAAATGTCGAATTAATTATTCGCAGTTTGTCTAAAAAGTAACCTTTTGTGGTTGAAAATTCAACTATTTGGTTGCAAATTAATGTATTTTTTTAAAAGTTAATTTTTTTGAGAAAATTAATCTTCGTGGCTGAAAATTCACTTTTTTTGTTAGAAATTCAACTTTTTAGTTACAAATTCAATATTTCGTTTAAAAGTTCATTTTTTTCGCTGAAACTTTCATCATTTTCGTTAAAAATTTATTTCTGTGACTGAAAATTTATTTATTGTGTTGAAAATTCGTCTTTTTGGTAGAAAATAATCCTCCTGATAGGATATTTATACTTGAGGTTATAAATTCATCTATTTGGTTAAAAATTCATTTTTGGGAAAAAGATTCACCATTTTCATTGAAAATTAATCTCTTTATTTATACACTCATAAATTTTGTTGAAGATTCGTTTAAAAATTGATCTTTTTCCTTACAAATTTATCATTTTAGTAGATTTATTTATGCTTTTTTAGTTTAAAATTGAACTATTTCGTTAAAAAATTGTCATTATCGATTGAAAATTAATTTTCTTACATAAAAATTACTATTTCACCTTTGATTTAAAATATAAAATTTACGTTTTTAGTTGAAAATTCGTCTTTTTTAGTAGAAAATTAATCTTCATTGCTGAAAATTCTTGTTTCTGTTACTAATTCAACTTTTTAATTAAAAATTTAATAGTTTGGTTAAAAATTCATCTTTTTTAGTGAAAGACTTATCATTTTCGTTGAACAAATTGAACAAGTTGAATTTTCAGTTTAAAAACATAATTTTTATTTAAAAAGAAACTAAATTTCAACAAAATATTTGAATTTTCAACTAAAGAAATAGACTAAGAAGATTAATTTTGTACAAACAAAGACGAATTTTTAATCAAAAAGATGAATTTTTAACCAAATAGTTAAATTTTGAACTAAAAAAGATTACTGTTCAACCAAAATTTGAATATATTAATTGTTAGCCATGAAGAATATTTTTTAAGCAACAAATGAAGAATTTTCAACAGAATAATTCTGTTTTTAACAAACAAATTTTGTATCTAAAAAATTATTTTTCCACGAAATATATAAATTTTCATATAATTGTGTATAGGAATTTTTAACAAAACAGTTGAATTTTAAGAATGTGCATTTTAAATTAAACATGAAATAGTTAAACATTCAGTTAAAAAAATGTTTTCAAACAAACAAGAAGAATTTTGAACAAAATAAATCAACTTTCGATCAAAGAAATATATTTTCAACAAAAATGATGAATTTTTTAACCACGAAAATGAATTTTCAACGACGAACATTAACAATTTTCTACCAGTAAAATTAACTATTGACAAAATACATCAGTTTTTAACCAAATAGATGAATTTTCAACTATAAAGATTACTTTTCAAACAAAGGTCGAGTAATTAATTTAACATTTAAAAAAAATTAATTTTGAATCAAAGATCGATTTTTCGAAAATATATTGTAACCAAGAAAATTTATTTTCTACTAAAAAAACAAACTTTTTAAAGAAAATACATGAATTTTTAGCTAAAAAGATCAATTTTGAACAAAAAATGGATCCGCTGAATTTTTAATTGGAAAAAATTAATTTTTAACCCGAAAAACGGATTTTTAAGAAAACAGTAAAATTTTTAACCAGAGAAATTAATTATATACCCTACAGATGAATTTTCAACTAATGAGATTAATTTTCACTTTAAAAAATACGAATTTTCAACTAAAACAAGTAACTTTTAAACACACAATTGAATAGTTTGTTTCTCTAAATATTTCTATTTTCATATATTCTATACATTTTTGATAATTTTATATTACATTTTATATTCTTCCTCATATTTTTCTTATAAATTGCAAATTTATTGTAAAATTTTGTTTTAAAATCGTGAGATCCGAGCTGCGTTCGACAGCAAACTTCGCAGTGGCTCTAAACGCTGAGAGTGAACAATGATGAAGTTTAATTCGATGAGGTATATATGAATTCTATAATACAATTTGATTATAAAATCATTTTTTAATTATTGAATCTACTAGTCGAAAAAGTACACTGAAGCTATTGCAAATTTGGCTCAAATTGTGACAAAAACATGCAATTTGGTGTTAAGATTCCTTTTGACATTAGAAATCTTAAGCAATTGGGTGCTTACATTTTTCCCCCTCTAATTTCTAATTAATTAAGATAGCAATGTTAATATCTACATTAAAAATCAGCTAACAAACTTATTTTCAATGTATAAAAAATTTTTTTCGAAAATTTCGCTCTACTTAAATCATTGAAAAAGTTTTTCAAAAATTTTGCTCTACTCAAATCCTCGAAAAAAATTCCGTTACAATTTCAGATATTTTCTGGGTGTCATTTTTCTTAGTACAAAGCCATTGAAATATTTCGCTTTTTTTAAACAATTGACTGGGAATATGTATAAATTTTGGGAGCTTATTATAATTATTTTTCAGTTTTTAGGGATTCAATTAGTATCTTTAATTTAGAAAGCTTTGGCAAATTATATTATAAAATATTCTCAAACGTATTAGCAGCATCGATTAATTAAATAATCACATAATAATAAAAACATGATTAATTATTGCTTAAATTTGTCTCGTAAAGTCCATGAATTTGAATAATAATTTAAAGAATTACATTTGCAAAAAGATAGATTATTTGTGTTTTTTTAACCAAAAACATTATTTTTCTACCAAAAAGGACGATTTTTTAACAAAATACAGGAATTTTCATCGTAATAGTTTAATTTTCTACTCAAAAACTTCAGTTTTAAACCAAATAGTTGAGTTTTGAATTAAAAGACGTCAGTTTCAAACCAAAACTGGAATACTGAAATTATCATTAAAAAACTTTAATTTCAACAAAAAAAATGTTGAACCGAAGTAATAAATTTTCAACTAAATTGATGAATATTTAACTTGAATAGATCATTTTAAACAACAAATATGAACTTTAAAAAAAGTTAAACTTTTAACTAAGTAGTTTTATTTTCAATAAAAAAAATGAATTTTCAACTCAAATGATGAATATTTAACTGGAATACTTGCATTTTCAACCAGAATGATTAATTTTAAAACCAAAATACTACTTTAAAAAAATTAATTTTCCTTATAAAAGACAATTTTTTAACAAAATTAATGAATTAAAAAAAATTTGAATTTTCAACTTTAAAAGGATGAATTTTCTACCAAAAATTGAATAGTGGCCTTTTCAGTTTAAAAATTAGTTTTTCACGCAAAAAAATAATTTTCAATCATAGAAAAAACATTTCAACTAAAATGATGAATATTTATTTGGAAATTATACAGGATAAGACAGAAATCTTAATTTCAAAACAAAAAGAAGCTCAACCAAATATTTCTAAATTGTACATTTGTAATCTAAAAGGATCAATTTTGAACAAAAAATGGAATAGTTGCATTTTCAGTTGAAAATTAATTTTTTACAAAAAATAAATTTTAACTAAAATAATGAATTTTCAATTTAAACGGTGAATATTTAACTGGAACAATTAAATTTTCAATCAGAATAAATAATTTTAAAATAAAAATATTAATTTTCAATGAAGAGTTTAATTTTCCATAAAAGTAAACAATTTTTTAACAACATGCAAGCATTTTCAACAACAAATATTTCAAACTAAATAGTTGAATTTTTCTATGTAAAAGAATAATTTTTAACCAAAAGTGGAATAGTTGCCTTTTCAATCAAAAAAATTTGTTTTCCCCACACAAAAAATGTCAACTAAATAAATAAATTTTCAACTAAAATGATGAATATTTAATTGGAAATTATACAGGATAAGACAGAAATATTAATTTTCGAACAAAAAAATTAATTTTCAATCAAGAATTTAATTTTCCATCTAAAAAGACAAATTTAGAACAAAATAAATGAATTTTTAAGAAACAAAAAAAAAAGAAAAATTTCAACCAAATACTTATAAATAGTAAATTTGAAACTAAAAAATATCAATTTTGAACAAGAAATGGAATAGTTGCATTTTCAGTCAGAAAATTAATTTTTTACAAAAAAAAAATAATAATTTTCGACCAAAATGATGAATTTTCAACTAAAATGGTGAATATTTAACTGGAACCTTTAAATTTTCAATCATAATAATTAATTTTAAAACAAAAATATTAATTTTCAATCAAGAATTTAATTTTCCATAAGAAAAAACTTTTTCAACAAAATGCATGAATTTTCAACTACAAATATTTCAAACCAAATAGTTCAATTTTTCTATAAAAAAGATTAATTTTTAACCAAAAAAGGAATGGTTGACTTTCAATTGGAAAAATTATTTTTCCGCACAAAAAAAATGCCAACCAAATAAATAAATTTTCAACTAAAATTATGAATATTTAATTGTAAATTATACAGAATAAGACAGAAATATTAATTTTCAAGCAAAAAATTAATTTTTAATCAAATATTTAATTTTCCGTCTAAAAAGACAAATTTTTAACAAAGTACATGAATATTTAAGAAACAAAAAAAAACAAAAAATGTAAACCAAATAGTTATAAATAGGAACTTTGGAACTAAAAAATATCAATTTTGAACAAAAAAACGGAATAGTTTTAATTTCAGTTAAAACATGAATTTTTTACAAAAAAATTAATTAATTTCAACCAGAGTGATGCATTTTCAACTGAAATGATGAATATTTAACTTGAACACTTGAATTTTCAACCAGAATGGTTAATTTTCAAACAAAGATATTAATTTTCAAACGAAGAAATTAATTTTACATAAAAAAGACACTTTTTAACAAAATACTTGAATTTTCAATAACAAATATTCTGAACAAAATAGTTGAATTTTCAAACTAAAAAATATCCATTTTTTACGAAAAATGGAACTGTTGCACTTTCAGTTAAATAAATTATCATTCCACAAAAAAAAGAAAAAATAAACTCAACCAAAGTGATTAGTTTTCAACTAAAATGATGAATATTTCATTCAAATACTTGAATTTTTTACCAGAAAAATGAAATTGAAAACAAAAATATTCATTTTTAAAGAAAACTATTAATTTTCAATCAAAAATTAAACTTTCTACCAAAAATGAATTTTCAGAAAATAGTTTATTTTATAACTAAAAAAAAAACTAAAGAAGATAACTTGTAAAACAAAAATTTAATATTTATTTAATATTTAAAATTTAATATTCAAGAGATTTAAAATTCTTGATCATTTTTTAAACCGATTTTCACGTTTTTCACAGATTTCAAGAAATTTCAAAGACTTTTTGGCATTTGAACGGATTTTCTGCGAACTTTAATGAATCAATTTTATTTAAATTATATTCAAGGAGTTTCAAATGATGTATACTTTTTAAAATGTATTTTCAAGGGTTCTAAATATTCTAGTATTATTTATTCCAATACTGATTATTTTATAATTTTTTTTTACATAATGATCTTCCATCATGAATTTCCTATATTCCATGTAATCTTTGTAAGTTACCCGAACTTGCGCAGCTTGGCTCTCAAATGCCGAGATCCCTGCCGGGGCAAGTGTTTTCCACATGTGAGATCCGAGCTCAGCTCGGATCTCACGGATTTTTTTTCTCAGTGATTCAACGGGTACACTGAAAAAAAATCCGGAAAAATGGTTGGCACCTTATCTGATAAGTTTTCTAACGTCGAGAGGAACCTTCACGCCGAAGCCTGAAAGGTGTTCGTTTTTTGAGATTTATGACAAATTTTTATATCGTCAGTGGCCCCGACGTTTTTCAGAAGTCCGACGAAAACGACACCGGAAGTGACGCATTCTACAACGAGCGAATATCGTGAGATTGCTGATGTTGATTCCGATATCAGGATCACTAAGAAAAAGGTTTCTGGACATCGAAAGAGTCGGAAAATGTTACTCTGGAATAGAGTAAGACAAGATAATATGAAAGTCAAACGACTGAAAGAGGTGAGTCGATTTTATTTTTTATTTGAAAATTTTTCATTAGAAAAATATAGTGAATTTATATATTTCAAATTTAAAATGTGTCAGTTTTTAAACGATTAAAGATTAAGAATTCTAAATTTTTAATAAATAAATTCAAATCAATTGAAAACAATTGAATATAAATTTGGATAACAATTTTTTGTAATACTTGAAAAAATGAAAATTAGTGATTATATTTTACAAGTGAAGCATTTAAATACGGACTTCACACTCTTTCCCCTATTCCCCCTTTTTACGAAACTTTTAGACTTGAAAAGTTTATTACTATATTTTTGATTCCAAATTGATCAATTTTGATTAAAAATTATAATATTTATTCGATAATTTAAATTTCTTGTTGAAAATTAAACTATTAAACTTCTCATTGAAAATTTAAATATTCCATTTTTAATCGAAAATTGATCTGCTTTAGTTGAGAATTCAACAATTTCGTTGAAAATTTCTATTATTTTATTGAAGACTCGTATATTTCGTTGAAAATTATTTTTTATTTTTAGTTCAAAATAAAATTTCGTAAGGCAAAATTGACCGTCTATAGTTCAAAATTCAAAATTAATGTTTCATTGAAAATTGATATATTATACTTTGTTAGAAATTTATTCTATTGGTTTAACACTTATCTATTTTGTTCAATATTTCTTCTTTTGAAAATTAATTTTTTTAACTGAAAAATTAAATTTTTTTTTAAACTCATAATTGGGGGCTAGAAATTCAGTGCTTTTGTGAAAAATTTATCTGTTTTAACTGAAAACTCTGCTATTTTGTTGTAATATATTTGTTTAATATAATTTTTTCAATTGCAAATTAAACCATTATTTTTGATAACAAAGGGACGAAATTTTTACAAAATATTTTTTCAACCTAAAACTTAAATTTTCTAGAGAAATAAAAAAAAGAAAATCCCTAACTAAAACGATTAATTATCTCAACAAAGGAATTGAATTTTAAGTAAAAAAATCGTTAAACTCGATTTTCACATATAAAAAATATCTTCTCGCTAAGGTGAGAATACAAAAAGACAACTTTTCTATAAAATATTAAATTCCTAACTCGAAAATATAAATCATTTTTTGAACTGCATTTTTATTTATCAATTCTCTATCTATCTGTTATTTTATTTTTGTTTTAAATTTGATTGGTTATTGTTGAAAATTCAACTATTTGGTTGAAAAATACCTTTTTTGTAGAAAATTCAAATTTTTTTATAGAAAATTCAAATTTTTTAATTGAAAATTCAAGTTTTTTGTAGGAAATTCGTGTCTTTTGCTCAAAATTCTATTTTGCTGTATTTTTTGTTTGTTTGAAAAATAATTTTTTAACTGCAAATTAAAATATTTAATTTTTGGTTAAAAACGTATCGTTTTGAAGAACATTCTTCGTTTTGGCGTAAAGTTCAATTATTTTGTTCTAAATATTTTAAATTAATTTTTTGAACTGCAGGTTGAACTATTCATTTTTTGTTGAAAATTATTCGTGTTTAGATTAACATTCAACTAGTTATTTGAAAAATATATGTTTAAAAAATTTTTTTATTATAAATTTTTTTTGAAGTTAAAAGCTAATTTTTGAAAGAAAATAATAAACTGAAAATTGAACAGATCCATTTTTGGCTCAAAATTGATCGTTTTCATTAAAAAAATTTTGTATTCGCCAAAAAATAAATTATATTGTTGTAATTTTTTTTCGTTCGAAATTAATTTTTTTAACTGGAAATTAAACTATTGCAAATTTAGTAAAAAAAAAGTTGTTTTGTAAAAAATTTTTTCGTTTTGGAGTAAAATTAAATTATATTGTTTTATTTTATTTTTTTGAAAATTAAGTTTTTGAACTGAAAGTTGAACTATTCCATTTTTGTTTAAAGATTTATCGTTTTTAGTTTAAACTTCAACTGTGTGATTGCAGAATAATTTTTTTGATAAAAATTCATATTTGCGAGTTAAATATTTAACTTTTTCGTAGAAAATTCGTCTTTTTTGTTTAAATTACTAATAGATTATTATAAATTATTTGGCTGTTGTTGCAAATCAATTTTTTTGAACTGCCAATTGAAATATTCTATTTTTGGTTTAAAATTGATCGGTTATAGTTTCAAATTCAACAATTTGGTTGAAAATTTACTTTTTGTTGAAAATTAAACTATTTTAAAAATAATTCAGCTTTTTAGCTTGAAAATTAAATAATTTGGTTAAAATTTATTTCCTTTCTTGAATGAAAAATCATTCTTGGTCAAAAATTGGTTGAAAAGTAATCTTTTTTCCGAAAATTTATCTATTTTGTTGAATATTTGTCTTTTTGGGTAGAAAATTTGTGCCTCATGATAAAAAATTATTCTTGTTTGGTAGAAAAGTTCCTGGTTGAAAATTCAAACTCTTTGTTTTAAACATGTAATTGGTTTTGGTTGAAGTTCTTTCTTATTTGAAAATTCGATCATTTGTTTGAAAATTCAACTTTATGGTAAAAAATTCAAGTATTAAATTTTATAACTATATTTTAAATTTGAAAACTTGCAATTTTGAAAAAATGGAAAGTAAAGAATTCTAAATTTTTATCAATAAAAATACTGAGAGGCCCTTTTCTTAGGATGCACAAAAGAACAATTGAAATCCCGGACACAATATTTTACGAGTACTGGGAACCCATAAACTTTGGTTTATTTTATGGGTTCATAAATACAAATTTTTTTAGGGGCATCTACAAATCGCAAGTTATGCACTATTTACTGCCAATAATAAAATATTCACATCCTTAACAATAAAAGTTATAAACTTAACTCAAATTATATTTTATAACCTTGCTTTGAAAAAAATAAGAGAAAAAATCCAATTCAATAAAAAGGAAATTGTTATTATTTCTGTAAAAGGCCATTCAAAAACTACGTAACGCTATTTTGAACAAAAAAATTCATTTTCTTCTAAAAGACAGAAATTTTCAATAAAACAGTTAGATATTTAACCAACATTTTTATAAAAGAATTGAATTTTAAACCAAGAATTTTTTTACCAAAAAATATAAATCTTTTATCAAGAGGAACGAATTTTCTATCCAAAAAGACGAATTAAAAACAAACAAAAAACAGTTGAGTTTTAGAAATAAAGATGACTTTTAAACTAAAAGCAAACAATTAAAAAAAATGAAATAGGTAAATTTGTTGTTAGGAAAATTTATTAAAAAAAAAAGAATTTGTTTAATTTGAAGCAAAAAAAAACTAATTTTCTAGGAAATAGTTCAATTTTCAACAAAGAAGTTAATTTTGAATCAAATGGATGAATTTTAAACTAAAAACGATGATTTTTTAACAAAATAATGAAATAGGTTAATTTGTTGCTTAAACAAATTATGAAAAATTAATAATTTGTAACAGATTATTTTAATTTGAAGCAAAAGAGTCTAATTTTCTACAGAATAGTTCAATTTTCAGCAGAAAGTTAATTTTGAACGAAAAGGATTAATTTTAAACTCAAAACGATTATTTTTCAAACAAAAATGAAATAGTTAAATTTGCAGTTTAAAAAATTGATTT
>NC_046658.1:139230645-139253022 GCF_010883055.1 Belonocnema kinseyi | reverse complement strand
TTTGTAACAAAATAGTTTAATTTGAAGCAAAAGTGTCTAATTTTCTACGGAATAGTTCAATTCTCACCAGAAAGTTAATTTTGAACGAAAAGGATTAATTTTCAACTCAAAACGATTATTTTGAACAAAAAAGTTATTTTTGAACCAAATAGAACATTTTTTAAACTAAAAATTATCAAATTTCCAACAAAAAATTAAAATAATAATTTTTAGTTCCAAAAATTTCATTTTCAAAAAAAAAAAATTGGTAACAAAATAGTTTAATTTGAAGCCGAAAAATACATTTTCTAGAAAATAAATAAATTTTCAAAAAAGTCAGTTTAAAATAAATATATGATTTTTAAACAAAAAACGATCAATTTTCTTCAAAAAATGAAACAGGTAAGTTCAAAAAATGGATTTCCAACAAAACAAAAAAATGTATAACAAAAAAGTTTATTTTGAAACCAAAAAGACTAATTTGCTACAAAACAGTTCAATTTTCTATCCAAAAATATTTATGTTCAACAAAAAAGTTAATTTTCAAACAAATACGTTGAATTTATATCTAAAAACGATCAATTTCCAACAAAAAATGAAATAGTTTTTGTAGTTCAAAACATTCATTTTAAAAAAAATTTGTAACAAAATAGTTTAATTTGAAGCCAAAAGACGACTTTTCTTCAAAAAAGTAAAAAAAATTAATTTTAAACCAAATAGATGAATTTTAAACAAAAAGCTTTTTTTCACAAAAAATGAAATAATTAAATCTGCACTTCAAAAAATTTCAGCCAAAAATCAATTAGTTAAATCTTAAATTGAGGAATTTAATTTTCTTTCAAAAAAATTCAATCAAATAGTTTAATCTTAAAACAATAAAATAAATGTTTAAAAATTACATCAACTTTTTTTACAAAAAATTTTTTTCTTGACAATTCAACAATTGTCAAGAAAACAATTTAAATTTACAATTAAAAATTTAATATTTAAATAAATTTTCAACTATAAACTATCAAATTTCAACCAAAAATCGATTTGTTTAATTTTGAGATAAGAAATTAAATTTGTAACTAAAAACGCTGAATTTTTAACTTAAAGAAATGATTTTTCAACAAAATAGTTGAATCTTCAACCAAATTTTAGAATTTTTAACGAAAAGGGTTCAATTCTGAACCAAAAATATAATAGTGGACTTTTAAATTAAAAAAAAAAATTAATTTTCAAAGAAAAATAGTTCAATCAGGTTGTATTTTTTTATTGGTTTCTATCAATTAAGTAAGTTTTTTCAATACAGGAGGAAAGAGAAATATTCCTTAGGAAAAAAACTCATTATCATTTTTTCAAGAATTTCGAAATTTACAATTATGAAAAGCTTTAAAAAATAGGACAATTTTTTATTGCTTTCGACATGTAAAACTTTTATTTTAAAAGTATGCAAATAACTCAATTAAAAAAGGAGGTGCTTCATGTTTTCAACAAATTGTATCTTGCACTACAAATTTCCTAAGAACAATTTTTTTTTGTTCAGTGCTAAAAAATATAGCTGAAAATAATTTTTTTATAATTTTTTAGCCAACAGGTACAATATTATGAATTTTTTATTTAAAAACTGAACACATTAATTTTTTTTCTTCTTTCTAGTGCTGAAACTCAACTTTTTTTCGTTTAAAATGATCAGATGAACTTTACGCTTTTAATTCACTAATTGTACAAATTTTTAGATTAATCTAGAACTGCCATGTTGTTTATTTAAGTAAAAAATTTCGTTCCGCAAAACTTTTCAGAACCAGGTCGCTGATCAATCTCTAGCTATCACCCGAGGTGAACAGCTTCACAATGTCACCATGTAAAGCTCTTCAAATCATGTTTTTTTAATTTAAAATTTTTATATTTCAATTTTTTCTGAAGATAAAAATTGCTTTTTATATTTTATGCCTCTAGTTTAAAAAAACTTTAAACCACAAGATTGGATTTTTTTCAGCGCATAATCAAGACATTTTCAGTGTCAGAAAATATTGTCGTTAATTTTTTTTTCCTGCAAAAAGATATTTATTTGATCTACCTCGTATTGTTAACATTTTATGTAATTTGATAGGAAACGCGACAAACGAGTTCGGAATAGCGGTTTTCAGATCGTCCTTGTATGATCAGATACATTCCTCCATAAAAGTAAAAAAAAAAATATACGTGAAAGAATCTTGAAAGGAATTTTGCGTTTTCCTCGATTCTAGCAAGAAAATAAACATCAAAGGTTTCCCACCATTTTTATTATTGATAGAAAAAAGTTTTCTGGCCCAATTTTTAAATGAAAATGCATATAAAATTACTTTTAAATCAAAATTGCGCATGCGTCGCGTCCTCAACTAGATTGGTTACTTCTAGCGCGCTTTTTAAAAATAATTAATTTTGTTTTTCTTTACAATTGTTTACAATGAATAATAAATATAAACTCCACAAAGATTTAAAAAATGGTTTTAAATTCATATTTTTGAGAAAAAAGGTTTCTCTTTCCCGAATAAAAGAGTTGGAAGGTTTTTTAATAATTATGAAAGATCTGAGGAGAAATGGTTTCGGTTTTATTTTAAAAGAATAATTTTAAGTTTTAAAGATTTTAAAATGTGGGTCAAAGAATATGGAAGACTTTGAGGCCATTTTTTTCAAGATTTACAATTTTTTAGATAAACTGAATTTTGTCAGGGTGTTTTAAATGATTGCTTTGTAAATAATTTCAACAGAAAATCCAAAGAAAAGATCGCAAAGCATTTGTAATTATTTCCTAACAATTTCAAAGAGTGTTTGAAAGATATAGAGCGAAATTTTGCAATTTTGCAAAAAAAATTCAGGTTCATAAAGAAAAATTAAAATAAATTTTTATTTCGAAAAATTAATTTGAAGTGATTATGTAAAAAGATTTTAGAAGATTTCAAAGATAGTCAAAGAAGAATCGGAAAGATTTTAAGGCAGATTTTTTAATTTTGAAGAATAAATAAAAAATTCAGGAAACATTTGAATAATTTTTAGAAATTAGAAGGTTTAGAAGGTTTAAAAAGATTAAAAAAGAAAAGAATTTTCTTACATTCGTATGAAAAATCTAAATAATATTTTATTTTGAAGAATGTAAAAGAATTTCGAAAGTTTTCCAGAGAAAAAACAAATTTTCTTTAAATTTCTGGGAAAATTTAGAAAATTGTAAGGTAATTTTTTTAAACTTGGAATGAAAAAAAAATTCGTTCTTCATCACTATATTCAAAAGTGTTTTAATATCCGGAACTAACACAAAATAACGAAAAAAATAATAACAAAATCATAAATTAACTAGAAAAAAAATTGCCGCATTATAAAATAATTGAATTGTTAAATTTCCGTAAATACTTTTATTCCTGAAATTTAAGTTTGACGAAATTTAAAATTTGCCGAAAATAATTATTAAATTATTAATTAATAATTAATTAAATTGTTTGACTTATTTATAATTCTATTAATAGCTTATAAATTAATAATCCATTTACTATGTTCAACAATTATTTTTAAATTCGGGATTTTATTTTTTTGTTAATTAGAAATCTTTTCATTATTTGGAATTTTGAAAATTTTATAATTTGATAATAATATATATTACCAGCTATTCGGTTAAAAAGTATGTAACTTTTTTGTTGAAAATTAACTAATATTTTCTTAATATTTGTTGTTTAAGAATTTTACCTATTGGTTGAAAATTTTTAGAAATTAAATTATTCGCTCGAAAGTTCGATCTACCTTAATAACAATTTTTTTTAGTTTCAGATTTATTTTTTAGTTAAAAATTTATTTCATTAACTGAAAATTTAATTATTTAGTTGACAATTCAGTTTTTTGTAGGTTAAAAATGAATTTTTTAAACAAAAAATTAACTATTCGATTTATAGTTAGAAATATATCTTTTTAGTTGAAAATTTAATTATTTTCCTGAAAATTCAACTATTTATTTCATAATTTGTTTTTTTGTTGGTTAGAAATTAATTTGATAAGCTGAAAATTTGACTAATCCATTATTAGTGGAAAATTTACCCTTTTTAATTGAAAAATAAATTATTTGGTTGAAAATTAATATGTTTTATTGCACAACATTTTTTAGCTAAAGATTCATAATTTTATTTAACAATTGTTTTCTCTGGTTAAAATTACACTATTTTGTTGATAATTAGTCTTTTTGTTGGTTCACAATTATTTTCATAAAATGAAAATGTAACTAATTCATTTATAGATGAAAATTGATCTTCTTTAGTTGAAAATATATGTAATTTGTTTAACAAAATTTTTATTTACAGAGTCATCATTTTAATTAACAATTTATTTCTTTGAATGAAAATTTAATTATTTTGTTGATAATGCGGTTTGTTGTTGGTTATACATGAATTTTTTTAACTGAAATTTTAATTATTCCATTTATAGTTAAAATGTAAGTTTTTAGTTGAAAATTCAATTATTTGATTGAAAATTTAAGTCTCTAGCTTACAATGCGTAATTAAAAATTTGTTTACTTTAAAAATTTTCGACTTAAAATTTGTGTTTTTAAGCTTACATTTTTTATTTAAAGAATTTTAAAATGATTTCTTAAATACTTGAACAAACAAAAAATAAAAGCCTTTCATGTTGAAAATTTTGGATGAAAAACATTTTTATTTGATAAATAAATACATTTTTTTCAATTTATCTGTACTTTAAGCAATAAAAAGTGAACAAAACAATTCGACAAAACGATTTTAAATCAGTTCAAAATTTAAGAATTTTCAGATTTTAATTTTAAGACTTAAACGGTTTTAATTTGAAACTCTTAGTGATGACACAAATGTGAATGTGTGACTGAAAGTTTATAAACTATTTTCAACTTAAAAATAACTTCAAAATAATATATTTTTAATTAAAATATTTTTGTTAAATTTTAAATATTGTTTCAGTTGAAAATATTCAATTTTTAACCCATTCAATTTGAAATTTTTAATTTAAAAAAAGATGAATTATTGAATATTTAGCAATATTAGAATTTTTATTTAAGACAAGTAAATTGAAACCAAATATTTAAATGTAAAGAATCTTTAACTCATTTGTTAGACATAGAAAACCTGGAATCGTAAAAATTTCGAAGAGCCTTTAAACTTTGAATGTTACAATTTTAGTTTTTGTATTTGAAAAATGTTTAATTTGTAAGTGAAATTTTTAAGTTTTAATCTATAATTAGCAAATGAATATTTGTAGAAAAAATTGAGTAATTTTAAGAGATATTTAGGAGTTTTAAAAAGATTTAATATTATCATGCAAATTTTAAAAAGTTTTCTTAAAATCTTCTCGAATCTTTTTGAAAAAATCAAATTTCGCCTACAAATAATAAATTTTCATTGTTATTTATACATCCAAATTGTAAAGAAATTTTCTAAAATTTGCAGAATTTTCTGAAAATTTTAGAAAAAAATTCAATTTATTTTTACAGGTATTTCGAAGTTCTGAAACAATATCAAAAAATTTTTTAATTTAAAACAAATTTAACACAACTTCTAGATTTCTCAAGATTTTGAAATAAAAACTTAAAGCTTTTCAAAGATGTTTAAACTATTTAAATATAAAATAATTTAGAGCATTGAAAATGATAACGTGGATTTATATTTTTTTATATTGAAAAATGTAAGTAGCTTCAATTGTATACGCTTAAATTATTGAGCATTTGAATACAACATTTGTTAATAAAGAACTTTTAAATGAAATTTGAAAAGTTCAACATTTAATAATTCCATTTTTTAAATTTCATTGACCGTAAAAAATGTTTGCGAACCGGGAAAGGACTTGAAATTTATTTCGTCGATTAAAACGGCCACCCTGTTTTTGATTTAAAGATTCATAATTTGAGTTAACAATTCATTTCGTTGGGTAAAAATTAAACTATTTTGTTGACAATTCTGTTTTCTGTTGTTTAAAAATTAATTTTTTAAACTGAAATTTTAGCTATTCCATTTATAGTTAAAAACGTATCTTTCTTAGTTAAGACTTCAACTATTTGCTTAAAAATTTATGTATTTTGTTGAAAAAAAAACTGTTTAGTTGAAGATTCATCTTTTTAGTGAAAAATTCATGTCTTTGGTTGAAAATGTAACTATTCCACTTATAGTTGACAATTTATCTTTTTCAGTTTCAAATACAATTATTTGGTTGAAAAATGATGTATTTTTTATTATTTTTTTTTGGTAGATTTTTTTGTAGATTTTTGGTAGATCCTCGCGGCTAAAAATTTTAAGTATTTGGTTGAAAATGCATATATTTTGTTTTAAACATTTTTTTTTAGCTCAAGATTCATCAGTTTAGTTAAAAATTAATTTATTTGGTTTAGAAATGAACTATTTTGATGATAATTTATTTTTTTGTTGGTTAAAAATTAATTTTATAAACTGCAAATTTAACTATTCCACATATGGTTAAAAATTTATCTTTTTTAGTTGAAAATTCAATTATTTGGTTAGAAATTATGATATTTTGTTAAAAATTCATCTGTTTTGGCAGAAAATAAATCTTTATAAATGCTACTGTTTGATTTAAAATTAATCTGTTTTAGTCGAGGAATTAATTATTCTGTTAAAAACTCTGATTTTTTGGTTAAATTTAAAATTTAAAATGAAATGTTTTATTTGTTCAAAATATCAACTATTTCATTTGTTATTGAACATTCAACTTTTTGGTTGAAAATTCCACACAGTGTTTAAAAGTGAAACTGCTCTCTTCAAAATTGCTTTTCTTCCTTAAAAGTTTATAATTTTACTTGAGAATTTATCTGATTGGTTGAAAATCGAACTAATTTGTTGAACGTTCATTTTTTGTATTAAAATTAATTTTTTAACTGAAATTTACCTGCTTAATTAAGAACTTAAATGTTTGGATAAAAATTAATTTTTTTCCTGTAAATGCAAACATTCTGTAGAAAGCTCTTTTCGGCTCGAAAACTTAACATTTTCGGTAATCTTCTTTTCTTTATTGATACAAAATATTTCCTAATTGAAAATTCGTCTGTTTGATTTAAAAATTCATCTCTTTTGATAGAAGTTTCATATTTTTCGGTTAAAATAGCAACTATTTGTTTGTCATTGTATGACCCCTAAACAAATCGATAAACAAAATTATTTAAAAAATTGGTATGCTATATTTTGCAGAACTTGGAAGAGGCGATAGCCTCAAGGTCACTGGGTCGAGGCCTAACAAGACGTCATCTGAAGGTTCCGAGACAGGTGTTCGCAGTGCATTACGGAGGAGACAGCAGCCTCTTTTCTGATGATGATGAGCACACCGGAAATGGAAGAGCGAAGCACAGCGAAGGCATCTTCAAGGCTTGGAAAGCCAGCGATTGGGTGGCGGATTTAGGAATGAACAAGCACTTTTTCCTCTCTGAAAATGGAAGACTCTCCATCCAGGAACCAGGATTATATCTTGCTTATGCCCAAATCCACTACTTGGATGAGCATGACGAAAATGGATTTCATATGCTCGTCAACGGCAGACCAATCCTCCAGTGCATGGTAAGTACAATTTCATTAATACCTCCCTTCCCTTATCTCCTCCCCTCCCTTATTTCCTCCCCTACTTCTCTTCCTTCATTTCCCCTCACTTTCTGTACTTCCTCTTCCCCACTTTTACCCTCTTTTCCACTCTCCTTACTTCCCCTACTTTCCCTCCTCTAATTTGCCCTCACTTTCTCTCCCTTCAATTCCCTTCACCTCTCCTAAATTACCTTCCCTTATTTCCCCTACTTTCGCCTTTTTTCCTTCCTCCCATTTTCCCTCACTACCCCTGCTTCCTCTCTCTTCATAACCCTTACCTCTTATTTCCTCTATTTGTTCTCTCACATTTCCCCTTATTTTTCCTCACTTTCCACACTTCCGCTCACCTGATTTCCCCTTTCTTCAATTTCCTTTTCTTTTCCTCATCCCCCGGCACTTTCCCTATTTTACTTTTCTTCATTTTCACCACTTTCTATCCCCTTATTTACCCTCTCTTTCCCATACTTCCCATACACTCACTTCCACTTATTTTCCACATTTTCTCTTCCTTTACCTCGTTCCTCTTTATTTCCCCTATTTCCTTCCCCTTTCCTCCCTACTTTCTAGTCCCTTATTTTCCCCCATTTCTCCAACTTTTCCTCCATTATTTTTTCTTCATTGTCACGGCTTCCCCTTTCCGTAATTTCCCTTCTCTTGCCCTACTGTCCCTCCTCTAATTTTTCTTCACTTCCTCTACTTTCCCTAAACTTATTTCTTCTCATTTCGCTTACTCCCCCCCTTTAAATTCCACTCACTTTTCTTAATTTCCGACCCTTCATTCATATTTTTCCCCATGATTTCTTCCTCTCATTTCACCTCACCTGATTTCGCCTTTCCTCAATTTCCTTTTCTTTTCCTCATTCTCTCTCATTTCACCTCATTTCCCCTATTTTATTACCCCTCATTTTCCCCACTTTCCATTATCTTATTTTCCCCACTTTCCATCCCCTCATTTCCCCTATCTTCTCCTCTTCCCATACGCACACTTCACCTTATTTTCCACATTTCCCCTCCCTTAAATTCATTTTTCTTTCCCCTATTCCCCCTTACTTCCCCTGCTACTTTCCCGTCATTTTCATTAACCATAACCCCTCATATCTTCTCATTTTTCATACTTCCCGTCCCCTGATTTCCTCGCCCTTCAATTTATCTTTCTTTTCCTCATTCCCCTTAATTTCCTCTATTTTCCTACCCCTTATTTCCCCTACTTCCCAGTCCCTTATTTTCCGCTATTTCTCATACTTCCCCCTCATTTCTCCAACTTTTCCTCTTATTTTTTTCTCTTCACCGCCCCTATTTCCCCTCACCCTGATTTCTCCTCTCTTGCCGTGCACCCCCTTTTTTGCCCATTGTCCCTCTAATTCTTACTCCCTTCCCCTCCTTTTCTTCCCCTCATTTCCCCCCACTTCTGCTACTGCCCCTTCATAATTTCTCCTAATTCCCCTTCTATCATTAACCTCATTAACATCACTTGCCCTAGTTTCCCTCCCCTCACTTCCCATATTCTCCCTCTTCCATAATTTTTTTACATTCTCTCTCAAATTTCCCTTTATTTAAGCTACTGCGTCTATATCCCCTTTCCTCATTTTCACTCACTACCCTTACTTTCTTTAACTCATTTCCAGTTGTTTCTTCTACTTCCCCTTCATACATTTTCATTCCCTATATTTTTCCTTCACTTATTTCCATTCCCCTTACTTCTCCTACTTCATCTCCCTTAATTTTCTTTCACTTCCCGACATTTTGCATCCCCTCACATTCTCTCAATTCCCTTTCAAATTTCTTTTCCATTCACCCCCTTTCGCTCCACACTTTCATGAAGCTCATTTTTCCTAATTTCCATCTACTCATTAACCCCCATTTCCTATACTTTCCCCTTATTTTCCATCATTTGTTCTACTTTCCCTCTCCTCATTTCTCCTCACTTTTTATAATTCCCATCCTCTCATTTCCCCTCCCCTCATTTTGCCCATTTCCCCTTATCTACCCTGCCCCCTTATTCCCCCTCACATAACAAACATTTAAATATAAAAAAAGAAAAGATTTTCTACATCATATACCACAAAATTCTCACGAGCATGAGAATATGCTCGTAAATATGATGCTCCTCTATCAGGGTGGCCGCTGGACCGAGAAACCTGAATAACCGGGAAATGACCGGGAATTTTATGAGAACGGGAAAAATCAGAAAATGACAGTGAATTTATTTTTTTACCGGGAATTTTACAAATTTGTAGAATAATAAAAATCCATCCAACTTTCTTTGATTTTAGGTGTTTAAACAAAAAAAATTAGTCAAATTATGATTTTTTCAATAATCATATTATTCAGTTTAGAATGCGTAATTCGAAAATCATTAACTTTGAAAATGTTATATTTTAGAGTTTTAATTTTTAAGCGTATATTTTAATTAACAGAATTTTTAAATTCAGTTTTAAAGACATTTTCAGTTGATCGACGGTGAATATAAATTAATTCGTGATTTTTTTAAGCTGAATATTGTACTTTAAGATTTAAAAAGTTAATAATAATTGATTTTATAAGACGATTCGGAGTCAGTTCACAATTTTAGAATTTTCAAATTCTAACGTCAAAAATTAAACTGTTTCAATTGGAAAGTCTTCTTAGTTAAACAAATGCAAAGGCCCGATTGCAACTTTATAAACTATTTTCAATTTTAAAATAATCTATTTATAGTCAAAGGCTTTTATTAAATTTCAAATATTACTTTAGTCTAAAATATTCCTTTTTAAACCATTTAATTTGAAATTTTTCAATTGAGAAAAAGAACAATTACTTAATATTTAGAAATATCTGACTGTTCATTTAAATTTGAAAGAATATTTAAAAATATTTCGAAAGATTTTCACAATTATTAAAAATTAATGTGGAAGATTTTTTCAATTTGGCAGGATTAAAAAAAAAGTTAGGAAAAATTCGAATCATTTTGAAAGATTTTGAGAAGTTTTGAAAAAAAGATTTAAAATAATTTTAAAATTTGTTAAATGTTCAAAAACATGTAAATGTTTAATTATTTTGAAATAAAATTTTGAAGCATATAAAGGATTTTTAAAGTATTTGAAATTAAAATAACTTTTAAAATGATTTAATTTTGCACATTTTTAAATGCATTGATTGCTTCTTCAATTTATGGCATTATAGCATTGAAAATGATAACTTGGAATTTTTCCTTTAGGGTTCGAATTTTTTTCTTTCACTGACCGTGAAAAATTTTTTAGAACCGGGAAAAGCTGGTCATTTTTTCTTTGATTAAAACGGTCACCCTGTTTTTGAAAAAAGTAAATTTTTTATTTAATTACTAAGAAATGAACCGAAAAAATGCAAAAGATTAAATGGTAAATATTAGATAATTTTTGTTAATCGAATTTTTTTATTTAATTTTGTGTTCTGTTACTCTACGAATGTTTGAAGTTAGATACATTTTTATCAAATGAGTTAATTTTTCGCACTCAAAAGTACAATTTTTTAGAAAACAGTTTACTTTTAAACCAGAAAAAATGAATTTTCGACAAAACAGTTTATTTTCAAGCAACAAAAATGAATAATTTTCATCCAAATGTTCGAATTTGCAAGCAATAGCAGTTTCATTTGAAAGAAAATATTTGAATTTTGAAGCCAAAGAGACGAATTTTTTGGAAGGCAATAGATTTTTCATCCCGAAAAGTAGAATTTAAAAAAAAAAGTACATTTTCAACTCAATTTAAAAAAACTAATGTATGAAATAAAATTTAATTGAATCTATAGGAATTTAAAAGAAATGAGAAGAATTCGATTAAATTCATAAAAATGCAAGGTAAATTAAAAAGAATTTTCAAATATTTTTAAGAATTCATTAAAAGAAGACAGTGTCCATCTGAATAAGTTGAAGCGAATTCAAAAGAATTTAAAAGGATTCCGGATAAACTCATAAAAATTCAGAGTGAGTTAAAAACAATTTAAAATAATTCAGTATAAATGCAAAAAGTCTACTTAATTGAAAAAATCAAAAGTATATTCCATTGGCTTCAGTGAAATTAAATTAAATTTGGAAGAATTCAAGAGAATTCGAGAAAAATTGATGAAAGTCATAAGAATTTGACTGAATTAAATCAAATTAAAAAAAAGATTGAATTAAATAGATTGGGAGGGAATAGAATTAAGGGAAAATTCAAGAGGATTCAAGTGAATTAAAAAAATGAATAAAATAAAATTTGAGGGAATTTATAGAATTTTATAGGAATATAAGGGAAATGAGAAGAATTCAATGCAATTCATAACAATTCGAGGTAAGTTTAAAACAATTTTAAAATATTTTTAAAAATTCATTGATAAAGACAGGGGTTATCTGAATAAATTGAAGCGATTTCAAAAGAATTAAAAATAATATAGTATAAATTAATAAGAATTTAAAGGGAGTTCAAAACAATTGAAGTTAAAATGAAAATAATGGAAAAAATCAAAAGTATATAGCATTGGTTTCAGTAAAATTGAATTAAATTTTGAAGAATTCAAGGTAATTCGAGAGAATTTGATGAAAGCCATAAGAATTTGAGTGATTTTAACAATATTAAAAAATCTATTGAATTAAATAGATTAAATTAATTAATATAAAATGATTTAAGTTAATAAATTATTTAAAAAAGGAATTAAATTAAATTCGAAGAAATTTCCATAAATTTAAGGGAAATGAGAAGAATCCGATGAAATTTATAAAAAAATTAAAATGAATTAAAAAATATCGAATAAATAATTTCCATTTGTTTTACTGAAATTAGATTGAATTGAGAAGAATTCAAGGAAATTCGAGAGAATTTGATGAAAGACATACGAATTTGAGTGATTTTAACAATATTAAAAAATCTATTGAATTAAATATATTAAATTAGTTAATGCAAAATGATTTAAGTTAATAAATTATTTTAAAAAATGAATTAAATTAAATTCGAGAGAATTTAGAGAAATTTAAAGGAAATAAGAAGAATTCGATAAAATTCATAAAAATTCAAAGTGAATAAAAACACTTTTAAAATATATTTTTTGAATTATTATGTTTGAAGTGAATTTAGACAAATTCAAGAGGATTTGATGATGTGCCTAAGAATTCCAGGTGATTGCAAAGAAACTTTAGGGTGAGATCGAAAAAACTTAAAACAAAACCCATTCAATTAAGTGGAATTAAGTGAACTTAGAAGAATTCAAGTGAATTAAAAAAAATACAGGGTAATCTAAATAAACTGAGGTAAATTCCAAAATAATTAAAAGAATTCAAGATAAATTCACACCGATTTAGAGTGAGTTTCAAATGAATTCAAATTATATTCAACATAATTCAGGCAGATTCAGGGTAAGTTCAAAGAATTGCAAAGAATTGAAGAATTCAGAAGTGTGTTCTATTGGTTTCAGTAGGAAATTGGATTGAATTTGGAAGAATTCCAGGGAATTTAAGATAATTTTATGAAATTTATAGAAATTTCAGTGAACTGAACAAAAATTAAAAACTTTAATGAATTGAGTAGATTTTAAAGGGAACATAATTCAGAGCAAATTCAACAGGATTTACGTAAATTGAAAAAAATTAATTATATAAAACAGTTTTAAAAATATTTTTTAAATTCTTTACTTTTAAAATGAATTTATAAAAGTTCAAGTCAATTCAAAAGAACTCAAGTAAATTCATAATAATTCAGAGTGAATTTAAAAGAATTTAAGTTGAATTCAAAATAATTCAGTTTACATTCAAAAGAATTCCAATGAATTGAAAAAATCGAAAATATGTACCATTGGTGTCAGCAAAATTGGATTGAATATAAAAGAATTCAGTGAAATTCAAGATAATTTGATGAAATTCATAAGAATTTGAGTGACTGAATAAAAAAAATTGGATATGAGTGAATTGAGAAGAATTGAAGCAAATTAAAAAGGTTACAGGGCACATTGAAATGAAGATGGTCGAATTCAAAAGAATTTAAAAGAATTCAGGGTAATTTAATAAAAATGTATAGTGTATTTTAAATAAATTAAAGTGAATTGAAAAAAAAACCGAAAATACACTCCATTCGTTTCAGTCAAATTGGATTGAATTGAGAAGAATTTAAGGGACTTTAATTAGATTTATAATAATTAAAGCAAATGGAACTGAATTAAAAAAGTAGAATTGAGTTAATTAAGGAGAATTTAAGAGAATTCAAAAGAAGACAGGGTGCATTTAAATTAAAGAGAAATTGATAAGAATTCAGAGTAAAATTCAAATGGGTTCAAGATAATTGAAAAAAAACTTCAAAAAATCTAAAGTATATTCCATTTGTTTCAGTAAAATTGGATTGAATGGAGAAGAATTCAATGAAATTTAAAAGCATTTGTTGAAATTCATAAGAAATTTAGTGAATTTAGAAGAATTAATATGAATTCAAAAGAAGAAAGGGCACATTGAAATAAATCAAAACAAATTCCACAGGAATGAAAAGAATTTAGGATAAATTAGTAAGAATTAATAGTGAACTCCAAAAGAATTCAAGTGAATTGAAACACATTTTTAAAGTCCAGAAAATATTCAATTGGCTTCAGTAAAATTGGATTGAATTCAGTACAATTGGAGAGAATTCAATTAAATTCAAAAGACGACAGGGTAAATTTAAATAGATTGAAGCAAATTCCAAATAAATAAAAAGAATTTATAATAAATTAGCAAGAGTACATAGAGAATTCTAAATGAATTAAAATGGATTCAAAAAAAAATTTGAATCTAAAATATATTCCATTGTTTTCCATACAATTGGATTGAATTGAGAAGAATTGAAGAGGATTCAAAGGAATTTCATGAAATTAAGAAGAATTAGAGTGAATTGAACTGGATTAAAAAAAAGTAGAATTTAGAGAATTAAGAAAGATTCAAGTGAATTCGAAAGACGACAGGTTACATTCAAATAAATAAAAGCGAATTCCAAAGGATTTAAAAGAATTCAGGAAATTAGTAAGAATTCATAGTGGACTCCAAATGAATTTCAGTGAATTGAAAAAAAATTTAATTTGAAACATATTCATTTGGTTTCAGTAAAACTGGAGGGAATTGAGAAGAATTTGAAGAAATCTGATAGAATTTGATGAAATTCAAAAGAATTCAGGATAAATTAATAATAATTCATAAAGAATTCTGAATGAGTTCTAGTTAATTGAAAATCAATTTGAATCAAAAATACATTCCAATGGTTAAGAATTAGAGTGAACGGACATAAATTAAACAAAGTAGAATTGAGTGAATTTAGAAAAATTTGATTTAATTAAAAAGAAAGTAAGGTAAATTTAAATAAATTGAAGAAAATTCCAAAGAATTAAATAAAATTCAGGATAAATTAATAAAAATTCATAGAGAATTCTGAATGAGTTCAAGTGAATTGAAAGACAATTTGAATCCAAAATATATTCTATTGGTTTCCATAAAATTGGATTAAATTGAGAAGAATTCAAAGGAATTTAAAACAATTTTAAAGAATTTAATGAAATTCAATAAGAATTAGAGTGAATTGAACTAAATTAAAAAAAATTGAGTTGAGTGACCTTAGAAGGATTCAAGTGAATTCGAAAGTCGACAGGGTACATTCAAATAAATTTTTAAAAAGTTCCAAACAAATAAAAACAATTTAGGATAAGTTAGTAAGAACTTAGTCATTTCTAAATGAATTCAAGTGATTTGAAAAAAAAAAAATTTATCCAAAATATGCTCCATTGGTTTCAGTTAAATTGGTTTACATTTAAAAGAGTTCGAGGCAATTTAAGAGAATTTTATGAAATTAATAAGAATTAGAATAAATGGAACTGAAAGTAAAAAATCGAAAAAAATTATCTCTAGTGGAAGATGAAAAAAGAAAAAATACCTACACACATTCTAAATTAGAATATTGACCCGTTATGTCGTGGACGATCATTGTACAAATTTACACAATTATACTTGCACATCTGGCAAGTGGCAAAGCGCTAAACACGAATACGAGCACATTAACTTTGGTACAGTTAAGAATTTTCTAAATGAAGATTTTTTTTAAATTGGCCATCCTCTAGAATAGAACTTTTTTAAATTACCGGATCTTTCCCCTATTCCCCTATTAACACTTTAAAAAAAATTCTCCTTTTCCCCCATTTTGAAGAAACTTCCCCATTTATCTTTTTCCGCATAAATTCAAACTGAAATAATTAAACAAAATAAGAAAATCCAACTATTTTTTATTGAAAGGGAATTATTTTTATTGAAAAGTCTACTATTGAATTTTTGATTGAGAAATTATCTTTTTTATTCGAAAATTTCATTGTTTTCTTATTTTTGGTTTGAAAATGTTAATTATTTATTTGAAAATTAAACAAATTGGATAAAAAATCATCCCTTTTCATTCGAGATTTATACATTTTTTATTTAACTGTATTTTTTTAGAAAAATAATCTTTTTGGCTCGACATTTCAACAATTCAGTTGACATTTTTTTTATTTCTTTACTGAAAAATATTTTTTTGTTAAATTTTAATACTTTTGTTAAAAATTCCTATATTTAGTTTAAAAAATTTAATTATAGTATCACAAATCCAACAATTGTTTAAAAAATCATAACTGTGGTTCAACAATTTGGTTGACATTTTTTTATTTCTTATGTAAAAAGTAATTTTTGGGTTGAAAAATAAACTACTTGATTAAAAATAAACTTTCTTTTCGAAACTCATGTTTTAGGATTAAAAATTTATACTTTTTTCAAGTCATAAATCAATTTTGGATTGAAAATTCAACTCTTTTATTGAAAATAAGTATTTTTAGTTAAAAATTTTAATTTTGTATCAAAAAGTCAACAATTTTTTTTTAGGAATTGTCTTTTTGACTCGATATTTCAACAAATTAGTTAACATTTTTTATATTTCTTTACTGTAAAACCTTTTTTTTGTAAACATCAAGCCCTTATTCCAAATTCGTATTTTTACTTTGAAAATTTAATTATTTTATTAATAATAAAAAAATTGGTTCAAAATTCATTTCTTTTGGCTGAAGATTTAAATGTTTTGTTAAAAATTCGTCTTTCTGGGTTGGAAAATAAATTATTTGTTTGAAAATAAACTTTTTTGATAAATAATTCATATTTTCAGGTTGAAAAATTAAACTTTTTTGTTAAAAATTGGTCTTTTTGTCTTAAAATTTCAACAATTTGATAAAAATTTTCTTATTTCATAACTAAAAAATTATTTTGAGTTAAAAATTCAATTCTTTTATTGACAATTCGTATTTCTAGTATGAAATTTTATTTATTTCATTGAAAATCCAACAATTTGCATAAAAAGTCATCCTTTATGGTTCAAGATTAATATATTTTATAGAAAATACGTCTTATTTGCTTGAAATTTCAATAATTTGGTTGACATTTTTTTAGTTTTACACTGGAAAATTAAGCTGGTTTGGTAGAAGATTAAAAAATTACCTATTCGGTGGAAACTTAACTTTTTTATTAAAATTCATATTTTTGGTTTTAATTTAACTATTTGCTTAAGAATTCTTCTTTTTCAGTTAAAAATTCAAGTAATTAAATAAAAATTAATTTTTTCAATTTTGGTTAGATATTTATTCTTTATAAGTTGAAAATTCAACTATTTGTTCGAAAATTCATGTATTTTCTTGAAAATTCATCTTTTTGGTTCGAAAATTAATTATGTTTCTGAAAAAGTCAATATACATATTTCGACTTTATATCTTAGGGATTTAAAGTTAATTAAAAAGAATTCTAAGTTTTTATTAAATACGTTATTTTAATACGTTACTTTTCGAGACAAAGAGGGGGGGGGGCAAGATGGCCAAAGAGAGCGGGGTGTGTGGGGGGGGTAAAAATATCTTAAAATTGTTAACTTAGTTTATGGAATAGTTTATTGTCTGTGAAGCATGAAATTAAAACCAGTGTATGACAGTGGGGCTACACGGGAGAAGTGAAACTTTGATGGATTAACTTTTGAGATTTTTCGCGAGGAATCATCATAATCTTTCAAGAGATCACATAGCGATAGAGTGTTGACAGACAGACAGAGAGAGAGAGAGAGAGAGACCATATAAATGATTTGGTTAGTGTGGCAGTAGTGGGGATACCGAATAGAAGTCTTTACAGCAATTGAGAATCGTCGCACAAAAGGGAGATGCCATTAGAGGTAAAAGAAACAGTAAGGATAATGCGGCAGTAGTGGGGATGTTATTGCAGTTGTGGGGATGCGGAAGAAGCGTCTCTAGATTCGATCTTTTTTTTCAATTCACTACCGTCCAGAAAGAAGTTACAATTCAAAAATTAATTTAATGAACTTTTCCGGAAATTTTTTCAGGTTTACAGTCCAGGAACAGGACACAAGAGTCGAACTTGCTTTTCGGCGCAAGTAACAGTTCTAGAAGCAGGTGATCTCGTAATTTTGAAAGACGTTGCTGCAGCAAGGTACACACTTTTCCAAAAAGACAAAAGTTTCTTTGGTCTCGTAAAACTTGGAGACTGGAGGCAGACTCCGAAGCATCAACAGCATTCATCAATTTCACCAGAAAAATCTCTAAACTCATAATTTCTTATTTTTCAATTGCTGGACTATTTTTATTGTTTTTTTTTTCTTTTTTTTATAATATCTCAATGTACTCAGTTCACTTGGAGACTTTTTCTGACTTGAATAAGGATTTTATAAAATTTTACTTGAAAGAAATTTTTTATTTTGAATTCTGTAAAGTTGGTAGATCAGAATATGAAAAATTACATGCCATATTTGTAGTCTTCTGTAGATCTATAATATATTATTAATTATTTTGAGCTTTATCGGTAGCGATCTCATGTACGTGAACCAATTTTTTTTTACTGAAGCTGTAAATAAATTTAAGTTTTAATAAATCATTTGTAATATAACCAGAAATTCTGTTACAAATTTTTTTCCAGATTCCTATTGATAGCAAACTTGCGAAGATGAATTGTCAACCCAATTGTTGAATTTTCTGATGAAAAAGTATTAACTGAAACTACAAAAAGTTGCATTTTTAAGCCAAAAAGGCGGATATCCTACAAAAAACTTGCATTTTCTAAATAAAAGTTATTTTGGATCAAAGTTATCAAATTAAGTTTCAAACCAAAAAGAAAGAATTTTCAAGTAAAAACGATCAATTTAAAAAAAAATTGAATAGTTCCATTTTTAGTTAGAAAAATTAACTTTCAACCAAAAAACTCGATTTTAGAACCAAATACATAAATTCTCCAACAAATTCTTGAATTTTTAACCAAACACAGTCAATTTTTAATCAATAATGGATGAGTTCAATTTTCCGTTACAAAATATTAATAATAAAATAATAATAAATAATACAAACAAAGACAAATTTACAACAAAATAGAAAAATTGTAAACCAAATTCTTTAATTTTAAACTAGAAACGATTTATTTTTATTTAAAATGGAAATATTTAAATTTTCTGTTAAAAAATTAATTTTCTTCCAAAAAAGAACGAATTTCCAACAAAAGAGCTAATTTTTTAACAAAAGAAATAGATCTTCAACTAATTAAATTAATTTTTAACAAAGTAGTTCAACTTTTAATCAAGCAGCTGAAATATCAACCAAGTCAATAAATTTTCTACCAACAAAAATAAATTTTTAACCAAGTAAATCAATTTTCTACTAAAAACTATTAATTTTCAACCAATAATGGTTAAATTTATATAGCTTATAGTTCAATTTATAGCAAAAAAAATGATTTTCAACTATAATTAATCCATTTTTAACTATAAATGGAAGAAGGTAAATTTAAAGTTAATAATATAAATTTGAACTAAAAAAGAGCGTATTTTCAACTAAAAACTATGAAATTTTTAACAAAAAATGGAAAAAGTAAATTTTAAGTTGAAAAAAACTTTCAAGCAAAAAAAAAACAAATTTCATCTAAAAACCACTAATTTTTAACATAAAATTTAAAAGTAAATACTTAGTTTACCAAATTAGTTTTTAACAAAAAAGAACGAATTTTAAACAAAAGTTCATTTTTCAACGAAATAAATGGATCTTCAACTAATAAAATAAATTTTTAACAAAGTAGTTAATTAATTAAATTTTAATCAAATAGTTGAATTTTCAGTCAAGAAGTCAACTCTTTTAACAAAGAAGAATTCATAACAAAATACATGAATATTTAACAAAATTGTTGAATTTTCGAGTAAAAAAGATCAATTTTCCATTTTTTCCATCAATCTTCGATTTTCAGTTCACAAAATTAATTTTCAACTAAAAAATGGTTAAAAAATTATAGACGATCGAATTGCAACCATAAATGAAAAAAGGCAAATTGTGAGTTAAAAAAACTAATTTTCAAAAAACAGCGACATTACTACTAAAAGCGATCAATTTATTAGGAATAATGAAATTGCTAAATCCTCAGTTAAAAAATGACTATTCAACAAAATAAACTAATAAAGTAAATTTTAAACAAAGTTTTTCAACTTTCAACTAAATAATTGAATTTTCAATTAATAAGATCAAATTTTGACCAACAAAATATACAAATTTTCAACCAAATTGTTGCATTAAATAATTAATTGGTTAAAATTGATACAGATCAATTTTCATTTAATAATAAAATAGTTTAATTTTCCGTTAAAAAAATTAATTTTGAAGAACGAATTTTTAACTAAAAACGCTCAATCTTTATTCAGAAATGGATGAAACCAAAGAGATGGGACTTATCTAATAAAATGAATTTTTAACAAAGTGCATATTGCAACGTTCAACCAATTCAATTTTCTATAACAAATGAGATATTTACTACAAAATATATGAATTTTCAGTCACTAATGGCATAGTTAGAATTTCGGTTAAAAATTTAATTTCTAAACAAAACGGAGTGAATTTTTTAACAAAAAACGATCAATTATTAACCAATAATGGGATATATAAATTTGCAGGTAAAAAAGTTAAATTTAACTGAAAAAGAACGAATTTCTAACAAATGAGTTAAATTTTTAACGTTTTAATCGTAAAAAATAACATTAACATTTAATCTTAAAAAGCATTTTAAAAAATTTAAATTTCTGGATAAACAACACAATATTCGAAAAAATTAATAGAAAAAAATTGTTTACCAAAAAATGATCTAAAAATGTATTATTAATTATTTTTCATAGGATGCGTAGGTTTGGCTTTAATAGTAAAAAATAAAATTAAAAATCTTCAATATAACATTTTTTAAAACCGACACGAAATACGAATAAAATGAACAGACAAACCTTTACACAAAAAGGAATCATCAAGTTCTGAATCATTTTTTGATAGGACGTGTGGTTTTTCTTTTAATCGTAAAAAAGCTTTTTAAAAAATTTAATTTTTTTGATAAAGAACACAAGATTCAAAAGAAAACAATAAATAGAGAAAAGTTCTTTACAAAAATTATCAAAAAAATTCTGATTAAAATTTTTTTGATAGGATGCGTAGTTTTTGTTTTGATCGTAAAAAAAGGCATTACAAATCCGATAAATTTTTTTTTGTAAACTACATTAAATAAGAAAAAAAAGAACAGACAAGAGTTTTTTTCCCCAAAAACGATCTACAAATTTATTCAGTATTAATTTTTGATAGGAATTTTTCGTTTTAATCGTGAAATAGCTTTTTAAAGAATGTAATTTTTTAAATAAACAACACAAGATTCGAAAGAAAACAATGAATAGACAAAAGTTGTTTACTGAAAAATCATCGAAAAATTCTTATTAATAAATTTTTGATAGGACGCGTAGTTTTTGTTTTATTCGTAAAAAATAACATTAAAAATCTAAAAAGGAATATGTTGAAAAAACGACACGAAATACGAAAAAATGAACAGACAAAAATTTCTTTTCCCAAAAACGATCTACGAATTAATTTTGTATCATTGTTTGATAGATCGCGTAGTTTTTGTTTTAATCGCAAAACAACATTTAAAAAAATTAAAATTTTTGGAGAAACAGCACAAGCTTCAAAAAAAAAATGAAAAAACAAAATTTATTTACCAAAAATTGATCGCAGAATTTTTTACTAATTACTTTTTGATACGAGGCGTAGTTTTTGTTTTAATCGTAAAAAAAAAAAACATTTAAAAATTTGTTTTTAATTTTTGGAAAAAAGGCAAAAACAAAAAAATGAATAGACAAAACTTGTTCAGAAAAACAAGATCGACAAATTTGCTTTAAATTAGTTTTTGATGAGACGCACAGTTTTTATTTACTCGTAAAAAATAACATTGATTTAAAAAATAAATTTTTTAGATAAACGGTACTGGCTGAAACAAAGTGTTTCTTAACCAAATTCTTTGCCTAAATTATATGCCTAAAAATTTGTTTTGAACAATGTTTTTAAAAAGACTCACTTTTTTGGATGATACAATTGAGGAACAAATGTTAAGATGATAATAAAAAAATTGTATATATAATAATATAACAGAGTTGAACATAATATGAAAAAGCACAAATTTTAATCGAGCGCGAATACGTAATGAGAATGTGTTCGTTAAAGCCGAGAGAGCTTTAACAAAAGAGAATTCACAATCATCAGATTACAGTTGTCGATGGTTTGAACTTTTATTTAAAAAGGACTATGCATCCAACAGACGCGCTGGCAGATTTTTCTTTATTGGGTTCTATTAATAAAACGTGAAAAAAGGAAAGTTTCTCGAAAGTAGGGAACAAAAGAAATTCTTTAAGAATGGAGCTAAAAAGGAAATAAGGGAAAGAGTGTCAAATTTCTATTTAGATTTTAGATGCTTTACTTGTGTCATGTAAAATCACTACATTTTTATTTTTTTAAGCATTTCCAAGAATTTTTATTCAGATTTATATTTTTATATATT
>NC_046658.1:139205617-139230635 GCF_010883055.1 Belonocnema kinseyi | reverse complement strand
CCCCCCCCCCCCCCCCGCCTTTGTAACAAATCATCATAAAAAAGGCCCTTTATCTAATTTTTCAAACATTCATTCTATTATGTTTTTTTTCTTTTTATAAGATTTCGTTTCTTCCAAGAAACTTATTCCTGGAATAATTTTAATCCCGGGGCTACTACGTTACTACCAATTTTACGCTCAATCACGAGGCCACGCAGGACCCACAAAAAAAGAAGTTACGATTTCTGGCCCGATTCTCACGATTTGGGCGTCTTTTTGCCTCAAGGACAGCAACTTATAAATATAAACAGGATTCTAGATTTTCGGACATCTATCTTTTATTAGAAGTTTGATCCGATATATTTTCGAGAAAAAAAAACCAAATTAGCAAAATGATGTTATAGGTATTCTAGTATTGTTGAATAAAAATTAATTCTTTTGAACGTAAAAAATTTCGGGAATTTTTCGAACAATTTGTAGCTGAAATTCCCTATTTTTTATAGGAAAATTTATCCCAAAATAAGAAATTTTTCGGGATATATTTTCGAAAAAATTCTCTAAAAACTGAAGAAATTACCGAAATTATTATGAAATATTCCACAAAAAATTGGGGAATTACCGAAATCTTTATTGAATTTTTTGAAATCGTGTTGAGAAAATTCCCTAAAGAGCAAAATAATTTAGCTATATCATTAGGAAATTTTCCCGGAATTATTCTTGTGTAAGTTTCCTAAAAATTGGAGACATTATCAAATTTTTATGGGATTTTCCCTTAATTATTTTGTGGCAAATTACCAAACTATGTAACAAAATGACTCAATTTATTTGGAAATTTTTCGGGATACATTTTCGGAAAAATTCTCTAATCACTGCAAAAATGACTGAAATCGTTATGAAATATTCCCAAAGTTATTTCGGGGAAAATTCCCAAAATTACAATATGATTTTCTTCTTAAATCATTGGCAAAATTTCCCGGAATTATTTTAGGGTAAATTCCTTAAAAATTGGAAAAATTACCCAATTTTTATGGAATTTTTCAAAGTTGTGTTGGGGAAATTCCCAAAAGAGCAAAATAGTTTAGCTAAATAATTTGAAAAATTTTCCCGGAATTATTCTTGGGCAAATTTTCTAAAAATCGGAGATATTATTTAATTGTTATAAATTCTTTTCTTAGTTGTTTTGTGGAATTGTCATGGAATATTCCCAAAGTTATTTTGGGGAAAATTCCTACATTAACAAAATGATTTACCTGAACCATTAGGCAATTTTCCTGGAATTATTCTCGGTTTTTTCTATTCCGTAAAAATTTCGGGAATTACAAATATCTTTATTGAAGTTTCTAAAATTGTGTGGAGAATATTCCTAAAAGAGCAAAATAATTTAGCAAAATCATTAGGGAATTTTCCCGGAATTATTCTTGTGTAAATTTCCTCAAAATTGGAGATATTATAAAAGTTTTATTGAATTTTCCCTTAATTATTTTGTGGAAAATTACCAAAATATGTAACAAAATTACTCAATTCATTCGGAAATTTTTCGGAATCGTTATGGAATATTCCTAAAGTTATTTTGGGGAAAATTCCCAAAATCCAATTATCCAATTTTTAAGTTATTTTTGGAACAATTCCCAAAATAACAGAATAATTTACTAAAATCATTAAGAAAATTTTCCGGAATTCTTCTTGGGAAATTCGCTACATTTGTAAAAATTACCGAAATCGTTATGGAATTTTCCCGAAGTAATGTTGGGAAAAATTCCCAATATAAGAGAAAAAAATACGTAAATCATTGGACAATCTTCCCTGAATTATTTTCGGGTAAATTCCATAAAAATTTGAGAATTCACCAAAATCTTTGTGGAATTTTTCCGACGTTATTTTGGGGAAAATTTCCAAAATAACAGAATAATATACTTGATTTATTAGGAAATCTTCCCGGAATAATTCTCGAGTAAACTCCCAGGACACTGGAAAAGTTATCGAAATTTTTCCGAAGTAATTTTGGGGGAAATTCCCAAAATATCTAAAAAAAATTACCGAAATTTTTATGGAATTTTTCCCAAGTAATATTGGGGGAAATTCCCTAAATTTTAGAAAAATTACCGAAAAAGGTATGGAATTTTCCTGAAGATATTTCTGCAAAAATGACCAAAGTATTGAATTTATTACGTCCAGAACATTTTCGGTCATTTTTCCGAAATTTTTTCAATCTTGTTAAATTAATGTTCATAAACTTCAAAAGTCCACGAAAAAATCATTTATTTACAATGACCGATGTCGCATTGCGATCGTCTTTCACAATAATTTTGTGCCCTTTTGCTACAAATTGGAATTAAATCACCCGGAACATTCATCAGATCCACAATATAATTCGAGCGAAGAAGTTTTGTTGGAAATATGGTACTTTTGTGACAAAGACTTGCATCTGAAGGAATTTTCGACAAATTTGAATAGGACTTAATCGAGCTTTTTGATTTCTTCGAGGCACTTGATTTACCCTCGACTTCCGAAGAAGACAAAGAAGCTAATTCTTCTTTTTTTGGTAAAGCTTCAACCTACAATAAAAAAATTCAATTTCGAAAAAATTAGAAATAATTAATTAACTTATGGCGAATGCACACGCACAAAGGCTGCTGTCACGTCCCTAGATTTTTATTACCTAATATTAGAAACATAAACAATCAAAAACATTAACAATTTACATATATGTAATGACAAATTTTTTAATGTTAAGTGTTTTCAAATTTTTGTTCGATTAGCAGTTTTCCTATTAGCGGGGAAAAATAATTTTCAAGTCAGAATAAAAATTTCGAACAACTATTTATTTTTTGCATGGCCACAGTGAAGTTAGCTGACCAACGCAGCTCGGCTCTCAGATGCGGAGAACTCCGTTTAGACCAGCAAACGTGCGTCGGGCACGCGCGTAACTTCGTACCCTCCCCCCATGTTCCTGACCGAGATCTTTCCGAATGTGAGAGCCGAGCTGCGTTCGTTAGCTAACTTCATCACTAATAAACGTCAAAAAAACAATTTAGATTGTTGATTAATCTGGTAAGAATTTTAAAAAGAATTGTAAAATTACTTTTGGAATGGCAACTTCAACCCAACTGTTTCCATATTCCCCGCGAACAAGGGCAGTGGGAAGGCCAATTTTGTCTGCTAAAACTTTAAAGAGAAGAGCCCTTTCTAAATAGGAACCGACTCGAAGTTGTCCAAGGGGGATGACGCTTGTTTGAATCTCATGTTTAATTTTTTCCAAATGCAATGCCAGTTGGTGGACAAAGCATTTTTTCGAGGGATCAGGACCTGACATTTTTTCATCTACAAATTCGCCAAGTAATTTTGCCCTTGATGCTATTAAACTTATATCAACGAGGCCAGCCTGCTCGATGCTAAATCTAAACAAATAAAGGAATAAATAATGCAAACAATTTATGAACAAAATAACAGACAACTTTCACTTGTTCCAAATATCACTTATTCCAAGGTGTAATTATTCCAAGTCCCTCACGCTCGAATATTCCAAATGGCAAAGCCCCTTCACCTACCACCACTGTACCTTTACGGTATCAGCGCGCGCATCTATCCAAAGCAGCCAATGAACGTCGCTTGACAAAATGAACTCACGACTCGCAGTAGAGGTGGGGGCCCCTACAGACTTGGAATATCCGAATGATTACGTTTCTCGACCCTTGGAATAAACGAATCTGCACTGTACTCCACATTATTTTTTTCCTACATTTCGGAGGCTTCTGCAGCTATAATTCTGCATTTTAACAAATCCACATATTCACAGAGAAAAGGATCCGCCTGTAGTCGACCAAATTTTAATTCCAACCAAGAATTTAATGCTTCGTCTGATAATCGGATCCCTTTCGCGGCACTTTCTTTTGTAACTTGTTCTGCAGCTTCTACAAATAATTAAGATTACAATTTTAATCAATTTAAAAAATATATATTTTTAGGATTTCGTTGCCTCGAACTCCTTAGTCACAACTCATAAGGGGTGGAACGTAGGGGGAATTAGATGAGGTAGGGAAGGGGTGAAGGGGGGAGTAGGAGAAGTGATCCGAGAGTTAGTAGGGGAAATAAGGGGAAATTAAATGATGGAAAGTAGGGGAAGTGAGGGAAGATGAGGGGTTTGATAAAGGGAGAAGAGGGGGAAGTAAATGAGAAAGAATTTTGGGAAGGGTGGAGAAGCTAATATTGAAGTGTGGGGAGGGTAATTGGGGAGGAAAAGTATCGAAGGGGAAGGTTTGAAGGACTTATTTACATTTTAATAGGCTACGGGACCCTGCTTTGATTAATTTTTTTCTTTTATTATAATAAAAGAAAAAATTAATTAATTATTTAACGAATAATTATTAGTTACCAGATTTTAAATCTTGCATAGCATTTGTGGTTCCAACTGATATTCGAGTTGCTTTAGACTCTTTGGAGTTACTGTTTCTTCTAATCTGTTCTTTTTCTTCTAATAAATTATTTGTAAAAGTTTAAAAAATGTCTAAATTTCATATGTATTATTTATGTCCCTAAATCCACATTAGGGTGGTTCAAATGATTTATTTCTCGAATTTCCATGCATACCCCCCTCCCCAACCTTAAGAGATTGACTTTTTAACCAAATTTTCAATCAAAAAGATGAATTTTAAACTAAAATGAATCTTTATCCAAAAAGTATGACTTTTTTACCAAATTTTATTTATTTTATACAAAGTAAAATCTTTTTTACTAACTAATAGAGAAAATTCTCAAGGAAAAAGGTAATAGTTCATATTTTAACAAAAACAAATTTTTAATTTAAATCAGAAATAGTTAAAGTCATTCAAAAAGGTGAATTTTCAACCAAATAGTTGTCTTTTCAAATAAAAAGTATACTTTTGAACAAAATTATTTAATTTTCAACTAGTTAGATTAACATTTTACAAAGCTGTTGAATTTTCAACCGAAAATATGAATGGCGAACCGAGAAGATTAATTTTCTATTCAAAAGTACGAATATTTAAACAAATACATAAATTTCGTTTTCTAAAAAGGAATTAAAGAGATACACGCATTTTCATCCAAATAGTTCAATCTTTAATTAGAAAATAAATTTCTAATTAAACACGCATAAATATTCCAGTAAAAATATTCATTTTTAACAAAAAGATTCATTTTCTAAAATAAAAATAAATTTCAACAAAAACAAAACAGAATTTTCTATCAAAAAGATAAAATTTCATACACGAAGATTAATTTCTTACTATAAATACCATAAATTTACGATAAAAAATGGAATGCTTAAATTTTCAGTTAAAAAAATTAATATTTAATTTTTACCAAAAAAATTAATTTTTAACGGAATTGTTCAATTTCATAAAAAGCAGATCAATTTTTCACCAAATAATTGAATTTTTAACCAAATTTATGAATTTTCAAGTAAAACAGGTAAATTTTTAACAAAAAATGAAAAAGTTAAATTATCAGTTGAGAAAATTAATTACGAACAAAAAAGAACAAACAAATTTCTCATAAAATATATAAAAACTATATGGATTACCAATTTACCTTACTCCGACTTATATGGATTAGTCTGGATCACAGATAGATTACTTCGGAGTAGAAGTTATTACTCCATGTTAGAACTGGATAAAAATTGGACTACCATGGATTAATTATTACCACGGACGAAATAGAACTGTATAGCTCGATATTAGAAGTGGATTGAAAGTGGATTATTTCCGATTACAAGTTGGTTACTAAGAAATTGATTAAATTACTCGGATTAAAATTGGATTACGCTGGATTAATACGGTATTAATCCGTATTAAAAGTATATTACAAGTGGATTACTCCCATCACTTGAATTATCTCGCATTAGAAGTGGATTGTGGTGGATTAGAATTGTATTACTCCATATTATAACTGGATTGCATGTGGACTAAAATGGATTGTAATTCGATTACATTGAATTCGAACTGGATTACATATGAACTACGACGGATTAAAAGTGGATTACTTAGAATTACTTGAATTGCTATAGATTACAAGTGGATGATACTGGATTCTATTTATATTGCTTCGTAATAAAAGTAGATTACAAGTAGATTCTTCCGAATGATTTGCATTACGCCAGACTGCAAGTAAATTTTTTCGGATTACAAGTGGATTACTTTATATTGTAACTATATTACACCAGGATAAATAAAGTAGATTACAAGTGGAGTCCTCCGAATAATCTTCATTACGCCATATTACAAGTGGATTACTCCGAATTATTAGTGGATTACAACGAACTACAAGTGGATTAGCTCGGATTATAATTACTCACGTTCATATCAGAACTGAATCACAAATGGATAAGGACAGATTAAAAGTGGATTACTCCGAGAACTACAATTACTTCGAATTACAGTTGGATTACCTCGAATTAGAACTGCATTACTCCACATTAAAAGTAGTTTTTAATTGGATTAAGTGTATTGCCAGTGGGTTAGAAGTCGACCACCGGCATTATAAGTGGATTACAAGAGGATTGCTCGAATTACAAAGTTCAATGATCGCAGACAACAAGTGGATTACTCCGATTACTTGAATTACTTCGGATTGCAAGTGGATTAATCTGGATTATAACTTTATTACTTTATGACAAAAGTGGATTACTAGTAGATTACCAGTGGATTATTCCAAAGGATATGCATTACGCCGGATTACAAATAGATTCCTCAGATTAGAACTGCATCACTCCATACTAGAACTAGATTGCAAAATGAATACGGCGGATTAAAAGTGGATTACTCCGATTATTTGAATTACAGCGGATTACGGTTACTAGATTACGAGTGAATTACTCTGATTACTTGAATTATTCCAGACTAAAAGTTGATTACTGTAAATTATAAATGTACTACATAGTAAAAGTAGATTCAAAATAGATTACTTCAAATTATATGCATTACGCTGGATTAAAAGTGGATTCCCGGATTAGAACTGCATTACCCCATATTGGATCTGGAGGAGATGACTGGGCCGGATGAAAAGTGGATTACACCGTTTAATTCAATTAGTTGGATTGCAGTTGGATTACGATGAATTACAACTGTATTGCCCCACATTAAAGCAGGTTTACAAGTGGATTTCTAGATTACAAGTGGATTATTCCGATTACTTAAATTACTCCAGATTACATGTTGATTGAACTTGATCATAACTGTATTACTACATAATAAAAGTGGATTTTAAGTGGATTACTCCGAATGATATTTATTACATCTGATTATGAGTGGATTACTCGGATAAACCACGTCGGATTACAAGAGGATTACGTCGATTACAAGTGTAATACTAGATTACAAGTGGATTACTTTGATCACTTGAATTATTCCAGACTAAAAGTGGATAACTATGAATTATAACTGTATTATTACATGGTAAAAGTTGATTGGAAGTGGATTACACCGAATATATGCATTACGCCGGATTAAAAGTGAATTCCTCGGATCAGAACTGTATTGCCCCATACTAGAACTGGAGCAGATGACTGGATGGATTAAAAGTGGATTACCCCCAGTAATTGAATTCGGTAGAGTACAGTTCGATTACTATAAATCACAACTGTAATACTCCATCTTAAAAGATGATTACAAATTTACACGTGGATTATTATATTACAAAGTGATAGATCCGATTACTTAGTTACTTCAGGTTACAAGTGGATTAAAAGTGGATTACTACAATCAATTAAATTCGGTGGATGACAGTGGGATTATGACGGATAAGAACTGTATTCGTCCATATTAAAAGTGATTTACAAGTGGATTACTAGACTACAAATTACAAATGGATTACTCCGATTACTTAAATTACTCCAGTTTAAATGTGGATTGAACTTGATTAGAACTGTTTTACTACATAACAAAAGTGTATTTTAAGTGGATTACCCCGGATGATCATTAAACCGTATTTAAAGTAGATTACTCCGATTAATTAAATTACTTCAGATTAGAATGGATTAGAACTGTGTTACACCGATTTAAAGGGAGATTACAAGTGGATTACTCCGATCACTTAAATTACTCCAGTTTACATGTGGATTGAACTTTATTAGAACTGTATTATTTCACAACAAAAGTGGATTTCAAGTAGATTACTCCGGATGATAATCATTACACCGGATTACTTTGATCATTTGAATTTTTCGGATTACAATGGATTAGAACTGTGTTACTCCGATTTAAAGGGAAACTATAAGTGGATTACTCCGATTACCTAAATTACTCCAGTTTACATTTGGATTGAACTTGATTAGAACTGTATTACTGCATAACAAAAGTGGATTTCAAGTGGATTACTCCAGATAATCATTACACCGGATTACAAGTGGATTATTACGATGACTTGAATTATCTCGAATTAAAATGGATTACTCCTAATTTTTTTATTTACTCCAGATTAAAAGTGGATTACAAGTGGACTTGTTTCCCTTTGCTCGCCTTTTGCCAAAATCAAGATAATTTTTGTAATTAATTACATACCTCCAATAGATTGCTTTTTAATTGTAGTTCTCCCATTGTCATGACTATCGGTCTCAACTTCTATTGGTTGAATACAATTTACTACATAAATGTGGTTCTTGGGAGATATTTTGAGACTGAAAAGATCCTCCAAAATAGGAAATCTATCCAAAACATTGCAATAATTATAATCTTATTTTGAAATTTATAATTTTATTCTAAATTAGGAAAAATTTTTTGCATCAGAATATTATTATTTGTTATACATATGAGTTTGACACCCCTACACACCCCCACGAGTACCTAAAAACTACCCTTAAAACAAAAAATAATATTTCTTCATGAAATCGACCTTTTAAGCACTGTATTCTAGTCTCTTTTTAATTTAAAATTATTCATATTAGTCTAGTGGAATATTTATTATCATTTGTTTATTCACTTTTAATTATTAAACAACTGGAATTTGTTTAAATAATTCTTTTTTTTTAATTTATTTTTTTCCCTAAAAATTATTACTATTGGTTTAGTGGAATATTTATCAGTAATAATGAATTACTGACTAATAATTAATTTAATAATAATTAATTTATCTGTAATATTTAAGTAATAATTGTTATTTAAAAAATTTCAAGAAAATAAAATTAATCAAACAATGTTCCATTGAAGAAATATTAATAATTTGTCATAAGATCTACTTATTTTTTTCGAAGGGAAATTGAGAGGAAATTTGTGACCACTTTGAAAAAAAAATCCCAGGTAGAAGGGCTTCGAGAACCCTTTTTTCTGGTATAACTTGACAGAGCTTGGAGTACAAAATATTTTATTTAAATTATTTGAACTAAGCAATTGCCGATAGTTGTTCATAAATAAATGTTTTCGACATTAATAATACTAAATAATAAAAAAAAATAATAAAAAAAAGTGGTCAAAATAAATTCAAGGCGTTCAAAATGTAAATTTCTGTTCAAATCGAGATTCTGTAAATCAAATTATTTCAGAATAAAATTTCGAAAATAGAAAAAATTTATCACTTAAAATTCAAAGGAATTGAAATTGTAGTAGCGCTTTTAAATATAAAATAATTTTTAACTTGATACTACTTTAAAGTACATTGAATGTTTCAAAGTCAATGCTGCTTCAATTGTAGAATTTAACATTTTTATTACATTATACAAAAAAATTAAAATTGATGCCACAAAGATAAAAACTAACTTTTCGTCATTTTTACCGCTCAAAATGTAATTTAAAAAAAAATATAAACCTTTAAAATTATATTATTCGAAAAAACTTGAAAAGAAAAAGTAATTTTTAATAGAGAAATTTTGAAAAACGCTATCGCAGCCGAAGGGGAAAAATTCTTTGTATTGGTATTAACAGATCGTAAAAATTGTAATTTTATTTTTTATATCTGTTAGATATAATATTATCAATTATTTAAGTCCATTTAACAATTTTCTAAACTTTTAATATTGAAAAATTTGTTATTGTGGATTTTAAAATTATTTTCTTAATATTAGGTAATGGAACCTCAAGGAAAAATAAATTTTTTTACTTATTTTTAACTTTTGAGATAGATTGAAACAAGAATCAATTAAATTTAACAAACACGCATTATTATGCCAGGTGTTACCAATCAAATCTTTCAAGGAATCTGCATTATCATCAAAGAATAAAAGAATTTCTTAATATCTATACAGACTCGAGGGAGCTATGAATCAAAAAAAATTTTATTACATTTTTTTGTGAACAAAGGTTTTTCTGGAAAAGGATTCTTCTCTCAATCTCTCTAGTAGCTTAAAGGAAAAGCACGCGGCCGGCAATCGGAAGTTCTGTGGTTCGATTCCCAGCAGGGCGAAAGCAGAAAATTTTTGTCAGAAAAAAATGTATTAATTTTTTTTTCAATTCATAACTCCAAGTTGTCTGTATAGACGTTAAGAAATTCTGTTATTCTGTGATGATTATAGAAATTCCTTGAAAAATTTGATTTGTAACACCTTTGTGTATTTCTGAAAAAAGGATTCTTCCCTCAATCTCTGTAGTAGCTTAATGGGAAAGCACGTGGCCGGCAATCGGAAGTTCTGTGGTTTGATTCCCAGCAGAGCGAAAGGAGAATATGTTTTTCCAGAAAAAAATGTAATTTAATAAATAATACATATTAATATTGATATGAATTTTAAAAAAAAGATTCTCAGAAACTTCTTCAAGGAAAACTTACATTTAATATGATTTATATAGAAAAATTAAACAATATTATAAATATCAGTTTTATATCGAAAAAAATATATTAGAAAACAAAAAGAGATTGCTTAAAAAATAATCCACTGTGTCGTTTATTAATTATTTGTTTATAACTGAAAAATCAAAGCAATGGTAAATATTTCAGAAAAAACCAAACTTTCGACCAATTCTCTAAGAGAAGATAGTTAATAGCAACAATAAATTGTTAACAGAATTAATTGTATTAACGTGCATTAATTATTACCATTCTAAGTGAAAAGTTGACCAAAAGTGAAAAATTGAGAAAAAAACTTCAACCAGCTAGCATTAATGTAAGAAAATATAGATATAAACAATAGTAAATTGCTTAAACAACATTTCCTTTTGTAATTAAATTTTTCAGTTTTATCAATTACAGACTGAAAGTTTTCAATTTTGAGAGTTTCTGTTGTCAAAAATGTTCAATTTTCATCATTTTCAATTTCATAGTATTCGAATTTTAATAGCTTTTATTCAGAAATGATACAAGTTCAGTTCCTTTTCAATTGATTCGAAATATTTTATTTTTTTATGAAAATCGTAACTCACCCAAAATTATTTGATTTGGAACGCGCTTTCAATTAAAAATCGTTCAATATATTTTTTTCAAAAATTTGAAGCGTTTTCAATTCGAAATTATTAGTTGTTATTCTTTCAAAATATGAAAAACTCTTAAGATTTAAACATTGGTTTAGTCATGGATTTTTAAATTGTTTATATTTTTATTGTGATTAATTTAATTAAATAACTTACGGACAAGTACTTCGACCTGTAATATAGAATCCATCTTGAGTAATATCATGCAAAGAAAGTCGACCCGTATAAGCGAATTTAAATGGCAAATCAGAATTCATCAGTGATTCTATACAACTATCCCAAGTGGCAATAATTTTTGAAGCAGATCGGTTTTTTACCATACTATGAAAAATGTAATCAAATATTTAAAAAATGCTCACTAGAATGAAATAGAAATTATTTTGAAATACATTTCATTTTATACAATTTTCAAAAAGTTTTAATTTCTAGTAGTATACCTGGGATCATGGGTCCCTAAATGGGACCATTGATCTTTGACCGGTAGAGTTTAACCAACATTACCGGCCGTGGCAAGAATCTATGTCGGATTCCTATTTTACCGAAAAGAGATAATTCAAATTTCTGGAAAATGAACCATTATCGTCTGTCGGTAAATAACCAGTCGCGGCTTCACTGTCGTTTAGCTCGGAACAGAACCGTGTTTTGAAATTCTCCTAGGTATACTACTATTTCTGAATTTTAAAAATTATTATATTAAAAAGAATGATAATCAGAGGAAAAATCGTATAATAATGGAACAATTATTTCTATTTCTCAATTACAAAAAAATAAATAAGTCTTACTAAAGCAAATATTCAGCTTGAACAAATAAATTGGCAAGAAGAGGATCTGTACTCAATTGCTGTACACATTTCACAGCGGAATCTCTTACAGGAATTGACTGATTTTCCAAAATCAAAGAATAGAGTCTTTTTACACCATTAGAAGTCGAAAATATTTTCCTGCCAATTTCTTCTGTGCAAAATTTAGATAAGGAATCACAACAGGCAATTTTAAGTTCATCATTTTCTACCTGTGACTTATGAAATTATTTTTCAATTTTGAGATTGTTTTACCCTTGTTTCAGACTGCTGAACGCAGAAATAACGAATAGGGAGCAGACTAGAGACACTGTGAAGTCAGCCAACAAACGCAGCTCGACTCTCAAATGCGGAGAGAGCTTGCTACTAGTCTAACAGGGGATCTTCGTCTGTGAGATCCAAGCTGCGTTTGTCAGCTAACTTCACGGTGGCTCTAATCCGCTTCCTGGAAGGGAATAATTAATTAATAATTAATTAAATCATTATTAATTCCGTTACGATGGCTACCCGGGTACCCCGTGCGTGTCCTCAACGGATGTAGACTTTAAAGTCAAATATTTTTGCAAACTAAATTTCGTAAGAAATTAATTTAAAATAAAGTCGAGAATTTTGATCTTGAATTATTAATTAATATCTAAATTACTTCAAAAGGGGTGCACATTGCATCAATAAGATCGTGATTAATAACATTTTCTCTGAAATTAGGATATTTTGCAATCGCTTTCAAAATTTGAGTAGCTGTCACTTGAGTTTCCTGAGAAATTGTTCCTGATGGCTGTTTTATTAGCGTCAGCATATAAGACTAAAAAAATTATTTTTCAATTAAAATTATTATCAAAATATAAAAATTCAAATTTATATAGTCACCTGTCCATTAATTTCTAAAAAGTTTTGACAATTCCTAAAATCACATTGAATTAATTCCCTCAACGCGAAAGCTGCAGCCTGCCTCACATTCCATTTTAATTTATCATCTTTCAAAAAATCTGAAAAAATACATATCTCTAATTTTAAATTAATTTAATCAGAAAATGTCGAGAAAAAAATCTGGAAGATTTTATGACCATTTTTGTTATTTTGCTCGATTTTTAAATTAGGTTCAAAACTGTATTATTACAAAAGATATTTAAAAGTTTTGAAAATATTCAAAATAATATCAAATTTCAGAAGTTTTAAAAAAATTTCCATAAAATAAGCAAATTTTTTTATGATTCCTGAGAAAATTCCAAATAATTTTTATTTTGAAAAATGAAAAATGGAAAAAATTCAAAACATTTCAAACAATTTCCTCAATATTCGAAACAAATTTTTTAAAATATGAAAGTAGAATTTTTCAATCCTGCAAAAATGCAAAATTTGAGAAAATATTTGAGTAAGTTTAAGAAATATTTAGAAGTATTGAAACGATTTGAAAATAATTTAAACTTGTTAAAGTTATCAATTTTTTAAATATAGATTTTGAATGATTGCGAAAAAAAGTGTTTAGGAGTATTGAGAGGTTTCAAGATAAAAAAAGCTTTCCAAAATTAGAAAAAAAAATTATTCTGCAAGATTTTAGGACAACTTTGGTTTATTTTTCAAAAGGTTTACAAGCTTATGCGGAATTTTTTTTATGTATAGACAAGTACACATATTTTAAAAATGTATTTAGAAGGTTCAGAAGTTTTAAAATGATTCGAAAATTATTTAAATTTTGCAAAGATTTACAACAATTCTAAATAAGATGTGGATTTTTAAATATTTCCGAATAAAATTTAGAAGTTTTCAAAGAATTCAGAATCTTCTTAAAAATATAGAAGTTTGTTAAAAATTTAGAAGCTTTTTAAGAATTATAAATGTTTTAAGAGAATAAACAAAGTTTTTTATTGATTCATGCGAAAGTTTCAAAGGATTTTTCAGTTTGAAAAATGAATTCTAAGAAAAAATTGAAAAAGATTTAAAAATATTTACAATAATTTCCTCAAATTTCGAAAAAAAATGTAAAAAATGTTTTAATTCTACAAAAATACGAAATTCGAGAAAATATTCGAGTAAAAAAAGATATTTAGGAGTTTTGAAACGATTTAAAAATAAATTAAAACTTGTAAAGATTATAATTTTTTTAATATACATTTTAGATATTTCTAAAAAATATGCTTTTTAAGAATATTATGAGTTTTTAATACAATAACAAAAATTTCAGATTCCTAAGAAAATTTTAATAGACTTCAAAGGTTTCCAAAATTAGTAAAAAAAATAATCTGGCAGATTTCGAGCCCATTTTTTTATGTCGCAGAAGGTGTTTATTGTTTATGCAGCATTTTTTTAAGCATATTTTTAAACTGCCTTGAACTTCTCTTAATATTTTCTGAAATAATTTTCTTTTTTAATTTTCTAGATTATTTTTGGCACAACTGAAATCTTCAAAAATCTTTTCCTTTATAGGTGCATATCAAAACTTTTAAGAAATAAATTAATAGTTATTCGAAATTTTTATTTTGTTATAAAAATTGTCTCTTCTCACAAATAAAAAACTGCACTGATCATTTCAGTAATTTCTCCTACTTCCCCTCACTTCCCTCCACTTCTCCTACATCTTTTCACTTACCCTGCTTCCCTTTCCTCATTCCTCCTCACTTCCCTCCACATCCCGTAATTTCTCCTTAATTCCTCTACTTTCTTTTTTCGTAATTTCCCCAATTTTCGCTCTGATTATTTTCCCCTTACTATCTCCAATTCTACACCACTTATTTCCCCAAACTTCCCCTAACTTCCCTAACCTCAATTGTCCCCACTTATCCTACTTTCCCTTCCCTCACTTCCGCTATTCCTTTTTTCCTCAATTCTTCGCAAGTTCTCTACGTGTCCTCCCTTTTTCTACATAACATTCCCTTACCCTCATTTCTCCTCACTTCTTCTGTTTCCCCACATATCATTTCCCTTTCTTCAACTTCCCTTATTTCCTCTACTTCATCTACTCAATCTCCCCTCAGTTCCCTCAACATCCCTACCCCGTAGCCCCCTCATTTCCCTGTACTTTCCCACATCTCCTCTCTTAATCTCTCCTCACGTCCTTTACTTCCCCTCTCCTTATTTCCCTTTATTTCCCCTACTACTCTTTTCCTCATTTTCCCTACTTTCCGTCCCTAATTTCTCCTCACTTCTACTTACGATCCCCTAATTTTCCTTACTTTTCCCTCCCGTCATTTTCCCTACTTGCTTTCTCCTCACTGCCCCTAATTATCCTACTTCTCTTTCCCTTATTTCCCTCACCGCCGTCAAATTTTTCTATCCTCATTTTTCGTAATTTCTTCTACTCCCTCTTTCTTCGTTTCCCGTAGTTCCTCTCTCCTCATTCCCTTTTACTTCCGCTGCTCCTTCTCGCCTAATTTTCCTCATCTTAACTACTTCCTCTCCCCTTACTACTCTTTACTTCCCCCAATTATCGTTTCATTTTCCCTACATCTCCTCCTTAATTTCTCCGTACTTCTTGTACCTATCATCCCCTTATTTACTCTAATTTTCCCTCCTGTAATTTCCCCTACTTCTCCTATTTAACATTCCAATATTTTCCCAACCTTGTTCTAATTTCCCTACCATCATTTTTCCTCACTTATTGATTCTCCTCATTTCCCCCACTGCCCCTCCACCTATTACTTCTCACTTTTCCGATTTCCTCTCTCCTTAGTTCCGAACCTTTTCCTTATTCCTTTACCCTGATTTTTCCTCATTTCACCCGACTACACTTTCCTCATTACCCTATTTTTTCTCTTCCTCACAAGTACCCTACTTCCTCCTCCCTTATTTCCCTTTACTTCTATTACTCCTCCCATCCATTTCCTTCACTTTCCATACTTCCTTTCCCTCAATTTGCTACTTCCTTTCCTCTCAATTTGCTACTTGCTCTCCCCTCACTTTTACTACTTTACCTCTACTCATTCCCCATCCTTTCGCTAATTCCCCTACCCTCATTTCTTCTCCCCTCTCCTATTTCCCAAACCTTATTTATATTTACTTGCCCTACTCATCCTCTCCTTATTTCCCATTGCTTTTCCACTCTAATTTCCTTTTACTTCCTCCTACTACTCCTCTTATTTCCCTTTCCTTCTCTTACTTCTTCTCCCCATGTTTTCCCTACTTTCCCTCTCTTATTTCTCGTCACTTCTTCTACTAAACCAACCATCATTTCCACGACGTTTCCCTCTCATTATTTCCACATTACCCCTCTGCTTATTTTTCCCCACTTGCCGTACTTCCTTTCCCCTCACTTCTCCTACGTACCTTCTACTCATTTTTCAATCTTTACCAAATTCCCCTAACCTTATTTCTCCTCACTTTTCTAATCTCATTTACTTTCACTTCCCCTACTCATCTTCATTTCCCCTTATTTTTCCACCCTAATTTCCCTTTCCTTCCTCTTCTCTTATAACCTCTCATTTCTACTACTTCCCCCCCCCCATTTCCCCTTCTGGGAAAAAGTAGGATGGATGTATGGGCGGACACCCAACCGTAACTGTAAGAGTTTTTGTATAGGAGAGTCAGATATCAGAAGATAATTTTCCTTAATAAAATAGTACAAGTAGAAAAAATCTGAAAAAGAGGACTCTTAATTGATAAATCAAGGAACACTTACTCAATAGATTTGGCATGGGGTTCTCCTGCGTTAATTCTGAAGCAGCTGGTCCATATTGTGTCATTTTAGCAATCCCATAAGAACTGACGCCATAAATATCAGGATGGACAGTTTCTCGTAAAATATTCAATAAATAATTTAAAACACCAAAAGAGTGCAAGGCCTTAATTAATAAAATAATAAATAAAACTTTCGGAGTTAAATTTGCAAATTTTGTAGGGTATTTAAAAATTTCATACTAATATTTCGTACCACTCTTCCAGGATGTGTATCTGCAAATTTAACAATAACTCTAAAAATATCAAGCAGAAGATTAGGACCTGCACTTTCCAAATATTTAAATAATTTTTGCATTCCTCCAGTGCTGATCATCAATTCGACAGTCTTTAAATTATTACAGGCAAGAGACAAAACTCTCAAAACGTCGGGATGAAGATCTTGCCACTCTGGATTCTAAAAAAAATATTTTTATTTAATGAACGTAAAAAAGTTAGATTTCACTCCAAGTTCCATGGAAACCGGCCCGGTTTTGTGATTCTTAGAACTGTTGGCCAACGCAGTTTCTCAGTGCGCAGAGCGAGAGACGGATGCGATTTTCGTCTAGAAAGGGCCGCATTGCGCGAGTACTCAGTCGAATATATTGCGCAATATTATGCATCCAGATTGGAAACGTTTTAGGCCGACCCGGAAAATTTTGTTATATGGGACTTCGAGTGTATCTTACTTCCAATATTTTCAGCATTTCGTCCAAGCCTCCAGAATTTCGAAACAACTCTTGAACCTTTTCATCCTTACATTTCATAACCAAACTTTCGATTGCTTCAATCGCTAGTTTTTGAATAATTGCGAATGGCTCATGGAATAGTTTATAAATCAATATCAAATTAAACTCCTAAAAAAATATATCTTCATAAAAATTGAGTAATGTTCTTGGATCCTCAATCAAGGTTGTTACAAAATCCCAATTTCGAAATTCCCTGACTTTCTCCTGACCAATTTTTCATTTTCCCTGACAGTTTTATTTATTTTTCTTTTAGCTATAAAAACAACCTTAAAGATACGAGATAATTAATTTTAATGCAAAATATGTTTGTTTATAAATTTATTTTGAATCCTTTTTTCATTGAAAACAATTAATTTTCAACAAAGGAAAAAAATGTTTTAACACAATAGTTAAGTTTTCAACCAAAACAGACTTATTTTCAAACAAAAATGAGGAATTTTTAAAGAGGAAGTTGACTTTTCAAGCAAGAAATATTTTTCAGTCAATAAATAAAAAAATATCCAAAATGTTCAATTTAGATGCCCAAAAGACGCATTTTCTGAAAAAAAGTTAAGTTTTCCACCTAAAAATATGAATTTAAAAAAAGGTTGAATTTTTAACCAAAGAAATGCATTTTTAGCTAAAATGATAAATCTTCAACCAAAAAAAAAAGAATTGAACCAAATAGTTCGAATTTTCAACTAATTTTCAGTTAAAAAATTCATTTTTACTAAAGAATAAATGAATTTTCAACAAAATTGATACATTTTCAACCAAAGAAAAATATGTTTGATTAAAATTATTCATCTTCAACCAAAAACAATTTTTAATCCAATAATTAAATCTTCAACCCAAAAGATGAACTTTCTACCAAAATAAAAAAATGTTCAACAAAATACTTGAATTTTTTGAAAATGAATTTTCAACTAAATTGATGAACATTTAAACAAAAAAATTTATTTAAAAAAAAAATATTAAATTAAAAAAAAAGTTTTCAAGCAAATAAACGAATTTTTAACAAAATAGCTACATTTTCAGGGAAACTAAAGAATTTTGAACTATATTCGTGAATCTTAAAAAAAAGAATATTTAATAAAATCGTTAATCTTAAACCCAAAAGATAAATTAGCTATCAAAAAAGACAAATTTATGACGAAACAAATGAATTTTACCAAATTTAATTTTTAAGTAAAATGATAATTTTATTGCAACAAAATAATTAAATTTTTAACCAAAAAAAGGAGTTTTGAAAAAATAAAACACCAAATTTCTATTAAAAAAGACCAATTTTTTAGCAGAAATGGGAAAGTTACATTTTTAGTCAACAAAATAATTTTTAATTTAAAAATAAACGAATTTTCAACAAAAAACTTGTTTTTTTTTTAAATGAATTTTTAACTAAAAATGAAACAGATAAATTTTATAAAAATTAATTTTTGACTAAAATCATAAATCTTTAATAATAAAATGTATTTATAATTAAGTATTTGAATTCTTTGTACTAAAAAGTGGAATTTTTAACCCAAAAATACGAATTTGTTACCGAAATAATTGAATTTTTCAAACATAAAAAGAAGAGTTTTTTAAGCAATAAATAAACTTTCAACTGAAACAGATAAATTTCCAAGCAAGAATGGAATAGTTATATTTTTAGTTGAAAAAATGAATTTTTAACTAAAAAATAAGCGATTTTTAACAAAATAATACATTTTCGATTAAAGAAATGAATTTTCAACCAAATAGTTGATTTTTTAACCCAAAAGATGAATTTTCTACCAAAGAGAGAAATTTTCAACAAATTACATGAATTTTAACTAAAAAAGATCAATAGACAACCCAAAATATAATGGGTATAATTTTAGAAAAATACATTTTTAATTAAAAAAACACGAATTTTAAACAAAATAACTATAGTCTCAAATTCAAAAATGATTTTTTAAGTAAAAAGATAAAGATTCAAATACTGGAATTATGTTTCTATCAGTAGGATGCATATTCAACAAAATAGTCTAGTTTTTACCCAAAAAAGATCAATTTTCATCGTAAAATAAACTAGTTAACTTTTCCGTAAAAAAAATATATTTTCATATAAATAAAATAAATTTTTAACAATAGAGTTGATTTTTCAACCAAACAGATGATTTTTTAACGATGAAGAGTAAATTTTTATGAAAAAGATACATTGTCAGTCACAACTGGAATAGTTAAATTTTCAGTTAAAAAAATAAATTTAAAGTAAAAAATAATTTTCAATAAAATAATTCAATTTTGAACCAGAAAATGAGTTTTCATCTAAAACGGCGAATCATGAATAAAGAAATAAATTTTTAACGAAGTATTTAGTTGAATTGTTAACCAAAAAAGGCAATCTTCAACCAAACAATTGTGATTTTGTGATTTATAATCAAAAAAGATGCAATTTCTACCAAATTGAGACATTTTTAACGAAAAACTATTTTTTAATTTTAAAAAATTCGCTGACATGTAGTAACCTTGTCAATTGTTATAACCATTTTTTAAATTACCGTAGAAGATATAATCGCCTGAACTCCTAAAGGTTCTTTCATCAAATTATTTATAATTTCAATCGAATTTTTTTTCACATCCGGATCCGGGGATTGAATCAATGTAAATAAATAATTGAAATCAGAACTCTCTTCTAAAAATCGAGCAGCCCCATAAAATTCTTTCGTGAGTTCAGCGACAATTAGTGAAGAAAATTCTTGCATAAACGCATCTGAATTATTCGTCAAAATTTTTATAAAATTAGATAAATATTTATCAGATTGCAAGAGATAATATGTGACGCCGGTAATCGTTGCCATTTGAGCCAGGAGTTTTGTAGCAAATCTTCAAAATAAAAAAAAACAAAATATGAGAAAAATTATTTTAAATACACCAGAACCTCGATTTCGTAAACCTCGGTTTTGTAATTTCTAGAACTGCTGACCCACACAATTTCTCAGGGCACAGGGCGAGAGACAGTTGTGACTCTTATCTCAGAAGGACCGCAGTGCGCGAGTACTCATTTGAGTGTATCGCGCAATATTATGCATTCCAGTTGGAAACGGTTCAGTTGGCTGTAATGTTATTAAATCGGGGTTCTGACATGTATAGGGTAACTCACAGTAGATAATCACTATTTAAAAATACTAATATATGTACAATAATTAGTTTAATTTAATTAATAGTTAAGAGGTGATTAATTTATAATTATTTTTTGTTAACCTTCGAGTGAAAATATCTTCATGGTCAATCAAAGGGATGATACTTTCAACAATTTCAAGATCAAAAAGTTCATCTAGATTATCCTTCGATTTTGCAGCAAAACTAGATAAGGCTGAAGCAGCAGCGATAACAATTGGTTTTTCTTTGCATTTTAAAAGCAAAATTGCTGTGTCAGGTTGTGTTAATTCCAAATTCAATGGATCAAATTTTTTACTTGGGTGTACTTCCCGATCTTTTCTTGCTTTTCCAGCAGAAATACATTGCTAGAATTTTTTTAAACTTTATTTTTAAGTTATAAATCACAATATAAATTTTTTAAGACTCGCTTTTTGATTTAACCAAGCAAAATAATAAAGGATTATTTTTTTATTTTAAAATTACATGCAAACTTACCTCGGGCAATTTTTTAACCATTCTGTAGGAAACAATTATTTATTTAAATTAAATTAACTTTTTTACCAACATTTACAAATGTTTTGAGATGTTTCTAAGAAAAATAAAACCAAGCTGAACTTTGCTGATTACAATCACATCGTTATTTGTTTTTCTTCATTGAGAATATTTCAATTAATTAACAAAAATTTGTGTTATTTTTTCAGATATTCGGCCTATTTTAATTTCAGGGCAGCCATTTTAATCGAGGAAAAATTTTTTAATTTCGAAATCTTAAAAGTGAAAATTTTTTTATTTTAATTAATCAAGATTGAATTAAAAATTAAATTGGTCAAATTCAAACTCCTGAATTTGAAAAGAAATTTAATTTTAGTTAAAAAAATGTAAAAAGGTTTAAAATGAAAAATTATCCTCTTGCAATTCAGAAAGAAGATTGAAAATAAAAAAATATCCCTCTTCCAATTCAGGAAAAATTACAACCAAAATTTCCTCCCTCGCAGGTCGCTAACAAATTTTAAAACAAAAAAGGCCCTCTTCCAGAAAAAAATAAAAAATTGAAATTCCTCCCTTCCAACTATATAAAAAATGATTAAATAAAAAATATTTCTTAAATTCAGAAAAAAAAGAAAAGCAAAACCTTCTCCCAACTAACAGAAATGTTAAAAATAAGACAAATTCCCTCTTTTAATTCAGAAAAAAATTTCAAATAAATTTGTTTCCCCTTAAACCCAATAAAAAGGGTTTGAAAAAATGGTGCATTCCAACTCGAAAGAAAAAAAATTGTATCCCGCCAAATCAAGAAAAAGGGCCTCCTCCAAATCAGAAAAAATTAAATCCAAAGATTTCCTCACAACTAACGACAATCTTTAAAATTAAAAATTTCCCTCTTGCCATTAACAACAAATTTGAAAATAAAAAATTCTTCCCTTAAACTCAATAAAAAAATTTAATGTCCTCTTCTATTTTGAATTCAGAAAAAATTACTATTTTTTTTAATTAACTAAATATTTTAATTAATTGCAAATATGTAAAAAATAAAAAAGTTTGAAATAAATAAAATACTAAAATTTATGCTATTTCTTTTAAAATTAGCATTGAGAAATCCAAACGTTTTTTCATACATAAATCAATATTTGATTCTTGATTTCCGATGTATATAGAATGAAAGAATAAATTATTTATTACTAATTTTCATTATACACCATTTTTGAAAGAGAATATTAAAAAAAAATTAAACATTCTAAAAGATTTCTAAAATTGCAAAAAGAGAATTAGGAAGACTATAAGTTCATTTTTTAATATAAATAAATAATTAATTGCTAAATATCAAAAAATGTCAAAAACGTTAATTTTGAAGAAAAAAAAAGAATTCCAACAACATAATTAAAGTTTCAACCAAAAACATGAATTTTCAACTAAAATATTAAATAATAATTTTGATGTAAATTTTTTTGTCTACATACTACATCATCAATATTTTTAAAATATTTATTCATAACTTTAAATCAAAATCCCAAAAATATTGATTATAAAAAAGATGGATTCTAAACGAAAAATTTAGTAGTTAATATTCTAAGATAAAAAGGCAAATTTTTAAAAAAATATTTAAATCTTTACCAAAAAAGATGAAGTTGAATTTTCAAGCAAATACATGACTTTTCTACACAGAAATTTTTTAAACTAAAATGATGAATTTGTAACCAGAAATATTAATAATTTTTAACAAAGTAAATCAACAAAAGAATTTAGTAGTTGATATTTCAATCCAAAAAGATTTAAATTTTATGTAAAAAACAACTGAATAAATTTAAAAAAAAAAGAATTTTCAACAAAATATTCGAATATAAAAACAAAAAAAGTAGTTCCATCCGAAAGAAATTCATTTTAAATCAAACAGATGCAAGTTTAATGAAAAGAGATTACATTTTTTCTAAAAGAGATGAATTTATGTTGAATTGTTAAATTTTCAACTAAGAAAGATTTTTTGGTATAGAAAGAGAAAAATTCACTTTATAATCTTCAAGATTCTTTTCTGTAAATTAAAAAAATTGTTAATCTTTGTAAGTTTAAAATTATTTTTGTATCTTTTTAAAACTATTTTTTTCAAAAATTTTGTAATCTTGAAAAATTGAAAAATGTTGCTTTGGAATGAACTATGCAGAACTCTTTATAGCTTCTAAATTTGTCGTTCAAAATCTGGAAAAATTTACATTTTATATTAAATGTTTTGAAATCTTTTTAAGTTCAAAATTATTCATGGGGCGACTGAAAAATCCAGAAAAATAAAATTGCCGACACTGTACAATTCCCGAATAAGATAATTCCCAAATAATAACATTTCGGAATAATAAAATTCACAAATAATAAAATTTCCGACAGTTCATAATATTGCTGAATTTGAAAATTCCCAATACTAAAATTCCTGGATAGGAAAATTCCGAATTTAAAAGATTTAAAAAAATTTCTTTCTCGATATTAAAAATACAATTATCAAAAATTTGTATTAAAAAAAAAACATATTTTTAATGTTTAAAGTTTCTAATATTATTGTTTGAATTTAAAATAACAATATTGATAAAAAATATATCATTATTTTTTTAATGAAAATTATTTTGAATTATTGTTATCTTAAAATCAAACATTAATCTTAGAAAATGTACACATTATAACAAAATTTTGTATGAAAATATTTAATTATTAAATTTTAGATAAGTAATTAATATTTATTTTAAAAGAACACAATTTGTTATTGTTTAAATTCGGTAATATTATAAGGAGGAACTTTCTAGTTCGGATATTTTATAATTTGGCCTTTTTCTGTTGTTCGGGAAATTTATTATTGTTCGGGAAATTTATTATTCAGGAATTTTCCAATTCGAGAATTTTATTATTCGGAAGTTTTCCATTTCGGGAACTTTATTAATTGGGAGTTTTCCAATTCGGGAATTTTATTATTTAGGAATTTTATTATTTAGGAATTTTATTATTTAGGAATTTTATTATTGTGGAATTTTCCAATTCGGGAATTTTAATATTTGGAAATTTCATTATTTGGGAATTTTATTGATCGGGAACTTTACTATGCAGGAAATTTCTTATTCGGGAACTTTCTAATTCGAAAATCTTATTATTCGGGAGTTTTCCAATTAGGGAATTTTATTATTTGGGAATTTTATTGTTAGGGAATTTTCCAATTCGGGAATTTTAATATTTTGAAATTTTATTATTCCGGAATTTTATTATTCAGGAAACTTATTATTCGTGAATTTTATTATTCGAGAACTTTCTAATTCAGGAATCTTACGATTCGGGAATTTTATTATAAGGGAATTTTCTAATTCACGAATTTTAATATTTCGAAATTTTATTATTCGGGAATTTTAATGTTCGGCAATTTTATTATCTCGGAATTTTATTATTCAGGAAATTTATTATTCGAGAACTTCCCGATTCGGGAATATTGTGATTCGGGAGTTTTACCATTAGGGAATTTTATTATGTGGGAATTTTATTATTAAAGAATTGTCCAATTCGGGAATTTTAATACTTGGGAATTTTATTATTCAGGAAATTTATTATTCGTGAATTTTATTATTCAAAAACTTTCCAATTCGGGAAGCTTATTATTCGAGAGTTTTCGAATTCGGGAATGTTATTATTTTTTTATTAGGAAATTTTCCAATTCGGGAATTTTAATATTGGTGAATTTTATTGTTCGGGGATTTATTATTCCCGAATTTTATTATTCGAGAACTTTCCAATTCGGGAATTTTATTATTAGGGAATTTTATTCTTAGGGAATTTTCCAATTCGGAAATTTTAATATTTTTGGAATTTTATTATTCGGGAATTGTGTTGTTCTGAAAATTCATTATTCGGGAATTTTATTATTTGG
>NC_046658.1:139163334-139205517 GCF_010883055.1 Belonocnema kinseyi | reverse complement strand
TTCGGGAGTTTTCGAATTCGGGAATGTTATTATTAGGGAATTTTCCAATTCGGAAATTTTAATATTTTTGGAATTTTATTATTCGGGAATTGTGTTGTTCTGGAAATTTATTATTCGGGAATTTTATTATTCAGGAAATTAATTTTTCGTGAATTTTATTATTCGAGAACTTTCCAATTCGGAGGTTTTCCAATTCGGGAATTTTATTATTAGGAAATTTTCCAATTTGATAATTTTACAGTATCGAAAATCTTATTTTTCGGAATTTTTCAGGCATCCTTTATTTTTGTATCTTTTTAAAACTTCTAAATATCCTTTAAATTTATTCGAATATATTCTCAAATTTTGTAATCTTACAAAATAGAACATTTTGCTTTAAAAGTAATTTTGCAACATAAGAAGTGAATTACAATTTTCCCTGAAATTTTAAGAAAAAAAAATTATTATCAAAAAACCTTCTTAAAATCCTTAAAAAGCTTCAAATTTTTATTTCAAAATCATCAAAAATGTACATTTTGTTTAAATTTTTAGAAATTGTAAATTATTTTTGGATCTTTTCAAAACTTCGAAATAATTCATATTTTTCCGGAAATTTGTTCAAATTGTTGCCTCAATTACTAAAGAATCTTTTACCATTAAAATTTTCTCTTTTAGAAAATTTTTCAGAATTTAAATTCCTCATTCGAAAATTGTAATTAAAAATATTCCAGAAAATTTAAAAGAACAAACCTAAACCTTATATTTTTAGATAGGAAAATTTATATAACAAATATTTTGCCATGCTCAATACTCCGTATATTTGTTACAAAATGCTGTGTACAATTTATACATAAAAATTTGTTATAAAACCTATTATTCACAGTGGTGTAAGAAACTATAGAAAAAAATAAAAGTACCTTGTAGATTGTATTTTAAATTATACTGCTCTATTGTGAAGGTTTAAAGAGTAAAATTATAAAATAATAGGGGAAAGCTCCCTAAATTGGATAACGCAGCCTACACTGGATAATAATTAATTAAACATATTAATATATGCAAAATAATTAATTTAATACAGGGAAAACCTGAAAAAAATTTTTTTGTAAATTCCAGATTTTTTCCAGCTATCATTTTTAAACAATTCACTCGCAGTATATACACAATTTCACGAGTTTATCATAAATAATGCTTTTTTCAATTTAAAAAAAATTTTAATGTGTAAAAATAGTACTATTAATATGTAAAATGAATTTTTCACTTGAAAAAATAACTGATTTAATTAGTATGTTTAATTTACAAAGGTTTCAAATAAAAAATACTAATAAGATCATTATTAATTTCTTGAATTTGTCCTAGAAGTACAAGAATTTTAAAAATAAAAATGAATTTTTATTTTACCTTCCTATACTCAAAATTCAGTTAAATTTTCAGTTAAAAAAGTTAAGAATCAACCAAGATAAAAAAGAATTTTCAACAAAATATTAAAATTTGTCAAGTAGTTAAATTTTCGGTAGAAAAAATTAATTTTCAACAAAAAAAAATTATTTTTAACAAAATATAAATTTTCAACTAATATGATCAATTTAAAACAAAACACAACAATCTTCAACTGAAGAAAATGGATTTTTTAAACAAAAAATTAAATAGTTAAATTTTCAGATGAAAAAAATTAATTTTCAAACAAAAAAAAAACGAATTTTCAACAGAAGAGTAGAATTTTTAATTAAAATTTCAATTTTCAGCTGAGAAGATAAATTTTCTCTTAAAAAATTATTTATCAGCCACGATAAGATAGAATTTTCCACAAAATGGTTAAATTTTAAATAAAACACATGAAATTTCGTCTAGAGAAGATAAATTTTCAAACAAAAATAGAATACTTACTTTTTAAATTAAGAAAATTAATTCTTAACCAGAAAAAATTAAACAAAAAAATTCATTTTCTAGAAAGCAGTTCCAGTTTCAAACAAGTAAATGAATTTTCCACCAAAAAAGATTTTAATTCAAAAAAAGCTAGTTAAATTCAACCAAAAATACGAATTTTAAACTAAAAAAGATTTTTCTGTCAAGAGAGAGAACTTTTTTTTAACCAAAGTGTTGAATTTTCGAGCAAAAAATGAATTTCCAATCGAGAAGATTAATTTTGTACAAAAAAAAAAAAAAGAAATTGTCAACAAAGAATTTCAATTTTCAACTAAAGAGATCAATTTTCTCTTAAAAAGTTATTTATCAAACAAGATAAAAAAGAGTTTTCAACAAAATGATTAAATTTTAAATAAAATACATGAATTTTCATCTAAAGATGAATTCTCAACCAAAAATAGAATACTTATATTTTTAGTTTAAAAAATTAATTTTTAACCAAAACAAAAACGAATTTTTAATAAAATAGTTGAATTCAACCAAAAAATACAAATTTACATTAAAAAAGATTTTTCAATCCAGAGACAGAACAAATTTCAATCAAGTTTTGAAGCAAACAATCCAATTTCCATTTTAAAATATAAATTTTCTACCAAAAAATACAATAATTGAATTTTTAGTTGAAAAAAGTATTAATTTTCATATAAAAAAATCCGAATTTGCATCAAAATAGTTTAAATTTCAATGAAAGAGAAGAATTTTCAAATAAAATTACTTACAAAAACTTATAAAATGGAAACTACTAACATTTTTTTAATTAAAAAATTTTAAATTAAATGCAGTTACACTGTTAAATTAACATTTTTTAATTTTTATAAATAATTTTGTAAATATTTCCAAATCTGTTTCGAAATTCTCTTAAAGAAAAAAATTTTCTAAATAAAAAATCATCTTCAATTATCCTATGAAATGTATTTTATTATTTGAAGCCTTTGAAAAATTTTAAAAAGCTTTTCAAGTTTTATTCAAAATCTGCGAATATGCATATTTTTTTGTAAATTAAGCCGTATTTTAAATTTTTTCATAATTTCTAAATATATCTTTAATTTACTCGAATTTTATTTAAGAATAATCGGTGTGCAATTGTTCTTTACACATCAAAATAACTTAAAATTTTGTTAATTGAATGGTTTAAAAATGGAATATTATAGACTGAAATATAACATATAAATAATATAATATAATTTAATAAATTTTTTTTCTTTTTAATAAATTTTCAACCAAATAAATTAATTTCTACTAAAATAGTTAAATTCAGTAATATAAGCGTACTTTTATCAAAGAAGAAACATTGTTATTTAATTTTCTATTGAAAATAAAAAAATTTAAGTGCAATCTCGAAAAAATTCCCTGAAAATTCCAGGTTTTTCCAGATATAAAAAATAAAAATTCCTTGCTTAATAACAGAAAAATAAACTAAAAGATTTTTCTTTTATTTGTGCTCTTAATCAATAAATATCCTCTGTAGGGAGATTTCCCCACTTAAAAATTGAAATAAATCTAATATCTTAAAAATGAGGCTAGAAAAAAATTCTGAGATCGCTATTGATTGATTTATCCTAAATGTGATGAAACTCAGTCTATCTTTACACTCGACGATTTTTACAATTGCACAATATCTGCTTTTCCTCTCTCTCTCTCAAAAAAAAAAAAACAAACAAACAAACAAAAAACATTTTTCTTTCGTCCGTATAAAAACAAACTTTTTCATTTGAGCATGAATGATAAGATATTGCAAAATCTTTTATCGAATGCTTCCGGAATGTCTAGCATTCTTTTTGTAAAATGAAAACTGTAAAACAATTTTCGCGCGGATAAAATTCCACACAAACCAAAAATACACAAAAGTTTTTTTTTTGAAAAATTGAAAGTCCTTTGTGTAATAAATTAATGTTCCTTTCGAGGTTTTTTTGTAAGTTATTCACTAAAAATAATTTCCTAGAACTAAAAGGTATTATACACGAGAAATATTTGGACCGAATCGCAAGAAACGAATGGATACAGTGGATAATGAAACCTAGAGTGGATAATTATTAATTGAGAGAAAAAATAAAGAATTTAAAAATTAATTTAATTCTTTAAACACGTAAAGTGTCTTAATTAACTATTTAATTTAATTTTTTAAATGTATTTTAGTATTTTTAATTAATAATTATCCACTCTAGGCTGTATTATCCATTGTAGACAGGTGCACCCTAAAATTTTTATTTGCGAATCGATCCCGTAGGTAAGGTAACACATGGATCGTAAAATTAAAGCGGTTGTGATACAGGGTTTCTACTCAAACCGTTGATAAATATTCCCTGAAAATTGTAAATTTTTGTCAGGTTTTTTAGAAAATTGGTACAAAATTCGAATTCTTGGTTAAAATCAATTTTCTTGTTAAAAGTTCATATGTTTGGGGTACAAAATTGAAGTTTTTCTTATAAATTTCATCTTTTTTTGTTGTTAAAAATGAAATTTTTGTGTAAAAAATTAATTTGCTTTGGTTGAAAACTCTGCGATTTTGAAGAAAATTGAACTATTTGGTTGAAAATAAACTTTTTTGTTGAAAATTAATATTTTTGGGTTAAAAGATTGAAGTTTTTTTATAAGTTTAATCTGTTTTTCCCGTTAAAAATGCAATTTTTCTGTAAAAAATTAATTTTCTTTGGTTGAAAATTCAGCGATTTTGTAGAAAATTCAACTATTTCGTTGAAAATAAACTTTTTCATTAAAAATTCATGTTTTCGCATTAAGAATTAAACTTTTTTGTTGAAAATTAATATTTTTGGGTTAAAAAATTGACGGATTTTCTATAAATTTCATTTTTTTTTCCTGTTAAAAATGCAATTTTTCTGTAAAAAATTAATTTTCTTTGGTTGAAAATTCAGCGATTTTGTAGAAAATTGAACTATTTTGTTGAAAATGAACTTTTTTCTTGAAAAATCATATTTTGACATTAAAAATTAAACTTTTTTGTAGAAAATTTAACTATTTGGTTGAAAATAAACTTTTTTGTTGAAAATTAATATTTTTGGGTTAAAAAATTGAAGTTTTTTCTATAAATTTAATCTGTTTTTTCCTGTTAAAAATGCAATTTTTCTGTAAAAAATTAATTTTCTTTGGTTGAAAATTCAGCGATTTTGTAGAAAATTGAACAATTTCGTTGAAAATAAACTTTTTTCTTGAAAAATCATATTTTGACATTAAAAATTAAACTTTTTTGTAGAAAATTTAACTATTTGGTTGAAAATAAACTTTTTTGTTGAAAATTAATATTTTTGGGTTAAAAGATTGAAGTTTTTTTTAATAAATTTAATCTGTTTTTCCCGCTAAAAATGCAATTTTTCTGTAAAAAAATTAATTTGCTTTGGTTGAAAATTCAGCAATTTTGTAGAAAATTGAACTATTTCGTTGAAAATAAACTTTTTCATTAAAAACTCATGTTTTCGCATTAGGAATTAAACTTTTTTGTTGAAAATTAATATTTTTGGGTTAAAAAAATGAAGGTTTTTCTATAAATTTAATCTGTTTTTCCCGTTAAAAATGCCATTTTTCTGTAAAAAAATTAATTTGCTTGGGTTGAAAATTCAGAGATTTTGTAGAAAATTGAACTATTTTGTTGAAAATAAACTTTTTCATTAAAAATTCATGTTTTAGCATTAAAAATTAAACTTTTTTGTTGAAAATTAATATTTTTGGGTTAAAAAATTGAAAGTTTTTCTATAAATTTAATCTATTTTTCCTGTTAAAAATCCAATTTTTCCGTAAAAATTAATTTGCTTTGGTTGAAAATTCAGCGATATTTTGATATTAAAAATTAAACTTTTTTGTAGAAAATTCGTCTTGTTAGTCTGAAAATCCAAAGATTTTGTAGAAAATTTAACTATTTGGTTGAAAATAAACTTATTTTGTTGAAAATTCATATTTTCGTGTTGAAAATTTAACATTTTTGTACAAAATTTGGTTAAAAATAAACTTTTTCATTATAAATTTGTATTTTCGCATTAAAAATGTAACTTTTTTGTAGAAAATTGGTTTGAAAATCCAAAGATTTTGTAGGAAATTGAACTATTTGGTAGAAAAAAACAAACTTTTTTGTTCAAAATTCAACGATTTTGTACAAAATTTAACTATTTGGTTAAAAATAAACTTTTTCATTAAAAATTTATATTTTCGTTTTGAAAATTCAAAGATTTTGTAGAAAATTTAACATTTTAGTTGAAAATAAACTTTTTTGTTGAAAATTCATATTTTCGTGTTGAAAATTTAACTGTTTTGTACAAAATTTGTCATGTTAGTTTAAAATTCGATTTTTTTTAAATTTTACTATTAGGTTGAATACCAATTTTTGTTGAAAAATCATATTTTCACATTCAAAATTAAACTTTTTTCTGAGAAAATTCGTCCTTTTAGTTTGAACATTTATGTTTTAGTTTTGGAAATCCAAAGATTTTGTAGGAAATTGAATTATTTGTTTGAAAATAAACTTTTTTGTTGAAAATTTATATTTTCGTGTTGAAAATTTAACTTTTTTGTAGAAAATTTCTCTTTTTAGTTTGAATGTTCAACGATTTTGTAAAAAATTTAACTATTTGGTTTAAAATAAACTTTTTTGCTGAAAATTCGTATTTTAGGATTAAAAATTCGAATCTTTCCTACAAATTTAATCTTTTTTTTTTTTGTTAAAAATGCAAAAGATTAATTTTCTACAAAAAGAACTGAATTTTCAAAACGAAAAAAGAGGAATTTTTAAGAAAAAAGCTAGCTTTTAGACCAAGATTTTTTCGTCAAGAAAAAAGTTAATTTCCAACCGAAAAATGCAATAGTTGATATTTCAAACAAAAAAAAGATTCAAATTTTAAAACAAAAACAGTGGAATTTAGCTAAAAAATGCGAATTTTCAAGAAAATAGTTTAATCCTCATCAAAAATATATAAATTTTCAAATAAAAAGTTACATTTTTAACAAAAAAGATAAAACTTCTACCAAAAGATATGATTTGTCAAACCAGAAAGACAAATTTTCAACCAAATTTAATTTTCAAACCCGAGAGATTTTTTCTGTCAAGACACGAGTCAACTGTTTATCGAATTTCTTTCGAAATTCATATTTTTGGTATAAAAATTAAACTTGTAATAATTTGGTTTAATTTTTAGTTTTGTATTTTTCCACTTTTGATTAAAAAATGATCTTTTTTTAGTTGAAAATTCAACTATTTACTTAAAAATGTATATATTATGTTGAACATTTTCTGTTTTCTTTTCGTAGAAAATTAATTTTTCTTATTAAAAATTCCACTATTTGTCTTAAAATGTACGTATCACGCTGAAATTTTTTTTATGAAAAATTAATTTTTTTGTTTAAACATTCAGCTATTTGGTTAAAAATTCATGTATTTTGTTGAAAACTTGTCTTTTTGTTAAAAATAAAATTTTTTCTTTAAAAATGCAACTGTTTGGTTTAAAATTAATCTGTTTTAGTTGAGAATTTAACCAAAGTTTTAAAAAATAATCTTTTACAGTTGAATTAAACTGCTTTGATCCAAAATAAAAAATCTTTTTTTGTTGAAGGTGAAATTACGTTGTTAAAAATTCATTTTTTTCTTTTAAATTATTTTTTTAAACTAAAAATTAAACCTTTCCGTCTTTGGAAGAAAATTTACATTTCGCTCGTCGAAAATTTAACTATTTGTTTAAAATGTATGCATTCTTGAAAATGATATTTTTTTAAATTGTAAATTCAAATATTTCGTTAAAAATTTATATATTTTATTGAAAATTTATCTTTTATCGGTTGAATTCAACTGTTTTTAATTTGAAAAAAAAATTTTAAATCACTTTTATTGGTCAAATATTAATCATTTAGTTGAAAATTAAACTATTTTTTTCAAATGTATGTATTATGTTGAAAATTTTATTATTTTTTGTAGAAATGTTTTTCCTTTAATTGAAAATTCAACTTTTTGGTTAAAAATTCATATATTTTATTGAAAATTCATCTTTTAGATCGAAAATTAATTTTGGTTGAAAGTAAAATTACGTTGTTAAAAATTCATTTTTACTATTAAATTATTTTTTTAAACTGAAAATTAAACATTTCCGTATTTCGATAAAAAATTTAAATTTTTTGGTTAAAAGTTCAACTTTTTGGTCGAAAATTAATTTTTTATTTAGGGATCCAAATATTTAGTAGAATATTCAACTACTTGCTTGAAAATTATCTTTTTTTTTTACAAATTTTCTTATCCGGCTTAAAAAATTTAACTATTTGCGTAAAATTTGTTTATTTGGCTTGTAAATTCCTAAATTTGGTTAAATTTTTCTTTCTTGATTAAGAAATCTTTCATACTTGAAAATTCAACTTCTCTGTTGGAAATTTATTTATTTTTTTTTAATTAAATTTTAACAATCTGAGAGAAAATTCAACCATTTGTTTTAAAATGTATCACATTAAATTTTTTTTGTAGAAAATTAATTTTTTTTATTAAAAATTCAACTATTTGGTTAAAAATAAATATAATTTGTTGAAAACTGGTATTTTTTGTTGAAAATTCAACTATTTGTTTTAAAGTGTATGTATTATGTTGAAAATTTTTTGTAATAGAAAATTATTTTTTTAAATGAAATTGAACTATTTTGTTAAAAATTAATTCAAAATATAATAAAATAAAATATATTCAGATATATTTTGGTACGAAAGTGGAACTACGTTATTAAAATTTTTTTGTTTTGTTAAAAGAAATTCAAATATTTTTTTATTGTATCTATTATGTTAAATAATGTATATGTTTTGTTGAAAATTCGTCTTTTACGATTGAACTCAACTGTTCTTGATTAAAATTTTTAAACTGTTTTAGTTAAAAATTGCTTGGTTTAGAGTTGAAAATATGTTGTACAAAATTAATTTTTTGGTTGAAGATTCAACATTTTATACTTTGAACAAAATAAATTTTCCTGAAATTACTCAAAATGATGAAAAGTTTGCTTTTAATCAAATCAGTATAAATCCAGTACTATACAAATTACTGGAAAAAATTGTTAAAACAGAAAATAGTTATTTATACTTTAAAAAAAATTGTATAATTTTCGAAAAAATTCTCTGAATAAAAAATTTAAAATCCCTGAAAATTGCAGGTTTTCCAGATGAGTAGAGATCCTGTATTAATTAAAAAATAGAAGGCGCTCCTCCGATTAAATCGACGATTTATCGATATTTACATAATAAATTGTAAAAATATATCGATGTATTGCTAGACTTATTCTTGATAATAACACATAATAAAATTCTGTAAATCTAGGTTCACATTATCGACGGACGGATAGGCTTACTTAAATCTAGTGAAGAACGGAAAAGACGGTGGTAATTAACAACTTATTTTGTCAAATATTAGTCCGCATAGGCATTAAATGGCTATTGCAATGGCTTAATATTTATTTATAATTTATGCTCGTCGAAATCTCTCTACTGTATCAAAAGATTCTTAAAATATTCTATTGTACAAGGTTAATATGGAATTTTAAATTATTTATAAGACGCTAATTGTAAGTTATTGTACTCGTTTTTTTTCTTTACAATAAAGGCAATTCTTAGTCTCATCGAGAAACTAATTTGTTCGCTACTGGTTCTACTTGAAATATTCACAGGCCTCACAATCCTTATTAAATCAAATTTAGGGACCAAAGTTAAAAAAAAAGAATTCAAATGAATTGGGAAATAAATTTTAATAAAACAAATCCTATTGATTTCTGTAAAATTGGAATTAATTTAGAGGAATGCAAGCTAAACGAGAATTCTATAAAATTCATAAAAATTCAGAGGTAATTTAAAAAAATTCAAATGGATTGAAAACAATTTAAAAAAATATATATATAATATATAAATATAAATAAAATAATAGAAAATATTCAAGGTGAGCTTAACAATATTGGAGATCAATTAAATAAAAACTTTGAAAATTTTTAATAAATCCATAAAATTAAGTAAAATTGAGTAAATTTCGAAGAATTAAAGTGAATGAAAAAAATTCGAAAGAATTCAGGGTAAATTAATAAGAATTCAGACTGAATGCCAAAAAATAATATTAAAAACATTTAAATTTTTGAAACTCTACTAATCTATAACCAAAAAAATGAGTAATGACTACAAAAACTGAAAAGAATTCAAATGATTGGAAAAAAATGTTGAATCTAACAAATAAAAATAAAATGGAAAATAAAAATTGACAAAATAAAAAAAATTGAAATTAATTTAGAGGAATGTAAGGTAAACGAGAATAATTCGATAAAATTCACAAAAATTCAAGGCAAATTTAAAAAATGCAAGTGAAATGAAAACAATTGAAAAATATGAAAAAACTCCATTGAGTTCAGCAATGAATTTAGAAAAATTAAAGGATATTCAAAAGTATTTGCTGAAATTCCTAAGGATTCAAGATAAGCTTACAAAATTTCGAAATCAATTCAATAAAAACTTTGACAATTTTTAATAAATTCATAAAAATAAAGAAAATTGAGTAAATTTAGAAGAATTCAAGTGAATTAAAAAAATTCGAAAGAATTTAGGGTGAATACTAAAAAAATAATATTAAAAACATTTCAAATCTTTGAAACTCTACTACTTCCTAAACAAACAAGTGACTAATGACAACAAAACCACAAAAGAATTCTACTTATTTCTATTTTTTTAACCGAAAAAATCCATTTATTTAAAAAAAAAGAGTAAATTTATAAGAATTTACGGGAAATAAGAAGAATTCTATGAAATATATAGAAAATGAAACTGAATAAAAAAAATAATGATAAGTGAATTCTAAAAAATTTAAAAACTTTTTAAAAATCAATTAAAGTGAGTTAAATTGAAGTAAATTTCAAGAAATACAAAAGAATTTAAAAGAATTCAGAATAAATTATGGAGGATTCAGGGCAAATTACGAATGAATTGCAAAAAAAAATTGAAAATCTCTTTAAATATTTGAAACATTACGAAATCGCTTATTTTAGGTGAATAAATTCTTTTAAATCATGAAATTGATTTTTTTAAAAATTAATTTTGACTAAAATCCTTCCATATTTTCCGAAATTCTTTAAACCCGCAGGTAATTTTTTTTAATTACTTAAAATTCTTAAAATCCTTGAAAAAAATTCCTTGAAATTGTTAAAATCTTTTTAAAATTTTTTTCCTTAAATATTTCAAATTCTTTGATAACTTTTGAAATCCCTTGACTTTTTTTAAAGCCCTTGAAAATGCTAGGGAATCTTTTACAATGCCCTAAAATGCTGCAAATCTTTTGAAATCAAATTGAATTTTCTAAAAGAAATAAAAAGTTAATAGTAATCTTTTTAAATTTTAAATATTTTGAAATTCTTATAATTTTTTTTAAGTTTTTGAAAACGTGGAGGTAATTGAAAAAATACCTTAAATTACTTAAAGTCCTCTGATGATTTTATCAATTGATCTTCAGCATTAATTTGAAAAAAACTTGTTTAAATTAAAAAAAAAGAATTGAATGAAGAAAAATTACGCAAATTTAGAAAAATTCAAGTAAATTAAAAAATTCGAAATAATTTCGAAGAATTAAAAAAAATTTAGGAAAAAAAAGAATTCAGGTAGAATTTCAAAAAATAATTTAAAATTTCTTAAAATCTTGGAAATTCTACAAAATACTACTAAAATATTATAAAATCTCGTAAAATTCTATTATGATATTATTTTAAATCCTGAAAAATTGAGAGCTTTGAGGGCTTGAAAATCTGTTTAATTCATTGAAAAATTAGGAAAACTTATAAAATCCTGTGCAATCTTTTACAATATCTTAAAATTCGTTATTCAAAAAAAGTCTTTATCGTGAAAAATTAAAAGTATTTTAAAATGCCTTCAAATTAATAAACCTAATTTTAAAAATCCTTGGAATCGTTTAAAATTATATATAATATTTCAAATTAAAAGCTTTTGGAAACGTCTGGAAATATTTTACAATACCCTACAATATTGTAAATTTTTTGAAAACCAATTAAATTCTCTGAAAGCAATTACAAATTATTAGTGATCTTTTTAAATTAAAAATATTTCATATCCTTTAAAATCTATTAAAATCCTTGTAATTTTTTTGAAGTTTTTAAAAAACTTGAAGATATTTGAGAAATAATTTTAAATCCTTTGATTATTTTATCAACTGATCTTCCGGATTAATTGAAAAAAAATTATTTAGAAAAATTAATTTAATTAGGTAAAATTGAGTGAATCTAAAAAAATTAAAGTAAATAAAAATTGAAAAGAATTAAGAAAATTCAAGATAAATTAATAAGAATTCGGGGTGAATTCCAAACAATAATTTAAAATGTTTGAAACTCTAGAAAATACCTCACTTGTAGTGAATACATTTTTTGAAATCCAGTAAGATATTATTAAATGCCTCAAAATTCTTTGATGATATTATTGCAAATCCTGTAAATAAAAAAAAGCTCTTGAAAATGCCTGGGAATGTTAAAAAAAAAAAAACTAAAATATTTTAAAATCCTTGTAATTTTTTTAAGTTTTTAAAAACGTGAAGTTAGTTAGAAAAATAGCTTAAAATGTTTAAAATTCTTTGATCGTTTTATCAATTGATCCTCAGGATTAATTAAATAAAAACTTTTAAAAAATTAAGAAAAATTAATTAAGTAAAATTGAGTACATTTAGAAGAATTTAAGGAAATTCAAAAATTCAAAAGAATTCAGGATAAATTATTAAGAGTTCAGGTTGAATTCCAAAAAATAATTTCAATTTTCTTAAAATCTTTGAAATTCTCTCAAATACCTCACTTTTCGTGAATAAATTCTTCGAAATTCACTAAAATATCATAAAATTCCGTGAAATCGTTTGCAATTCCCTATAATTTTTCAAATAAAAAGCTCCTTAAAACGTCTGGGAAAGTTTTATAATAACCTGAAATAGTTTAAATTCTTTAAAATCTTTTAAAAACCTTGAAATTTTTTTTTTAATTGATGCTCAGGATGAATTAAAAAAACTTTTTAAGATTAAAAAAAAATTCAATTAAGTAAAAGTGAGTAAATGTAGAAGAATTCGAGTGAATAAAAAAATTCCAAAGAATTGAAAAAATTCAGGATAACTTAATAAGAATTCGGGGCGAGTTCCAAAAAATAATTTCAAATCTCTTGAAATTTTTGAAACTCTAGAAAATACCTCACTTGTAGTGAATAAATGATTTTAAATTCACTCAAATATTATAAAATCCAAAATTAATAAAACTAATAAAAAATTATTTGGAATCGTTTAAAATTCCCTATAATTTTTCAGATAAAAAGCTCTTGAAAACGCCTGGGAATGTTTTTAAATAACCTGAAATATTTTAAACCCTTTAAAATATTAAAAAATTCTTGCAATTTTTTTTAAGTTTTTGAAAACGTGAAGTTAGTTAGAAAAAAAGCTTAAAATATTTCAAATACTTTGATCGTTTTATCAATTGATCCTCAGGATTAATTTTTAAATAACTTTTATGAATTAAAAAAAAACAATTCAAGTAAATAAAAAAATTTCAAAGAATTGAAAAAATTCAGGATAACTTAATAAGAATTCGAGGGCAATTTCCAAAAAATAATTATCAAATCTCCTAAAATCGTTGAAAATCTTTATCGTAAAACATTTCAAATATTTTGAAATCCCTTCAATATTCATAAAACTAATAAAAAATTGTTTGAAATCGTTTGAAATTCCTTATAATTTTTCAAATAAAAAGCTCTTGAAAACACTTGCGAATGTTTTTAAATAACCTGAAATATTTTAAATTCTTTAAAATATTTTTAAGTCCTTGCATTTTTTTTAAGTTTTTAAAAACATGAAGTTAGTTAGAAAAATAGCTTAAAATATTTCAAATTCTTTGATCGTTTTATCAATTGATTCTCAGTATTAATTTTTAAATAACTTTTTAGAATTAAAAAAAAAAGAATTCAAGTAAATAAAAAAATTGGAAAAATTCAGGATAACCAAAAAATAGTTATCAAATACAATTTTGAAATCCCTTCAAAATTAATAAAACTAATAAAAAATTGTTTGGAATCGTTTAAAATTCCCTATAATATATCAAATAAAAAGTTCTCGAAAATGTCTGAGAAATTAATCAAAAGAAAGAGAAAATTATTAAAATTAAATTATGGGCTGCAAAAATAGGGTACCAGTTACCAAATTTTGAAAACTGGTCTGTGAGGCCTGTCTTGAAGATAAAAAAAAAGTAAGATTTGCGATTTGAAAAATGTCTCTTGGCGTAAATTAAAGTTTAAACTGCAGTTTGAGGCACTCCTTGCACTAGTAAAGTCTTACTTTTACTTTTAGATGCCAGGGTCGACTGGCTAATTGATTTTCCAATTTTTGGCTGACCGTTTGGTGAGCTCGTGACGAAGCCTTCGGAGCGCATGTCTTTCAAGGACATATTTGAGTTGCTCCTCAGCGAAGGCGTCGAGCTAAATTTTCGATTTTGGGCTAATCTCTCCTGGAGTTTTGTACCATTTTGTCGGGGAACTCGCGGCTTTACCGGCGGCGTGTCCCGATATTCGTACATGTTTTCTTTCGAGGCTCGCGTCAAATTTTCGATTCCCTCCGAAGGTTCCTCTTCTCGGACCATCAGGATGTCTCCGCTATAGTAGTGATCGCACTGTCTGCGAATCGAACAAAACGAGAGCATTCTCTATTTATTTGGATTGTATTCAATTCGAATTATTCAATGAAATTGTCGATGATTTTATCTTGATTGGGGTCATCCACAAATTACTCTGGGGGGGGGGGGGTCCTGTTGTTCAGCATGAGAGGGAGAGTTTGGAAGATCTTCGGAAGAAAAATTTTCATGAATTTTCAAGTAAAAAGGATAAATTTTCAAAGAATTAAAAAAAAAATTCAACGAATTAGTTAAAGTTTTTAACTAAGAAATTCATTTTCAATTTGAATAATTAATGTTTAATTTAAAAAAATAAATTTTAAACGAATAGTTGAAGATCTGACAAAAAAAAAGATACATTTTCACCGAAGAATATTAATTTTTTACCAAAAAGATAAATTTTCAACAAAATATATGAATTTTTAAGTAAAAAATATGAATTGGCAACTAGAACTAGAATAGTAAATTTGTCAGTAAAAAAAATAATTTTCAGTCAAGATCTTCGCAAGAAAAATTTACATAAATTTTGAAGTAAAAAAGATAAATTTTCAAAGAAATAAAAAAGAAATCGTTAAAGTTTTAAATCATCCTACTGATTTTCAATCAAAATAATTAATATTTCATTTTTAAAAATAAAATTTTAACCAAATAGTTGAAGATTTAACCAAAATGATAAATTTTTAACAAAAAATTTTTATTTTTTACCAAAAAGACAAATTTCCAACAAAATACATCGATTTTCAACTGAAAAAAAATAAATTGACAACTAAAACTAGAATAGCTAAATTTTCAGTGAAAAAATTAATTTTCTGTCAAAATCTTTGCAAGATAAATTTACATGAATTTTTAAGTAAAAACGATAAATTTTCAAAGAAATAAAAAAGAGATTTAAACAAAATCGTTCAAGTTTTAAATTAAGAGATTCATTTTCAAATAAATTACAGAACAAAATAACTAATATTTAATTTAAAAAAAATGAATTTTTAACCAAATAATTGAAGATTGACCAAAAAAGATAAATTGTTAACTAAAAAGACAAATTTTCATCAAAATACATAAAAGTTTCAACTAAAAGAAATAAATTGATAACTAAAACTAGAAGAGTTAAATTTTCAGTAAACAAAAAAAAATTAATTTTCAGCCAAAATCTTTGCAAGATAAATTTACATGAATTTTCAAGTAAAAGCGATAAATTTCCAAAGAAATAAAAAAGAGGTTTCAACAAAATCGTTAAATTTTAAATCAAGTGATTCGTTTTCAATCAAAATAACTAATATTTAATTTTTGAAAATGACTTTTTAACCAAATAGTTGAAGATTAAACAAAAAAGATCAATTTTTAATCAAAAAGACAAATTTTCAACAAAATACATCAATTTTCATCTAAAAATAATAAATTGACAACTAAAACTAGAATAGATAAATTTTCAGTAAAACAAATTAATTTTCAGACAAGATCTTTGAATGAAAAATTTAAATTAATTTTCAGGTAAAAAAGATAAATTTTCAAAGAAATAAAAAAGAGATTTTAACAAAATCGTTAAAAAATTTATCCCAGAGATTCATTTTTAATTAGAATAATTAATATTCAAATTTTTTAAATGAAATTTTGTAGCAAATAGTTGAAGATTTATTAAAAAAAGATAAATTTTAACAATATTATTAAATTAAACAATATTAATTTTCTATCAAAAAGACAACTTTCTACCAAAGAAATAAAGTTTCAAACAAAAAGATTAATGTTTATCCAAGAATATTAATTTTCTAACAAAAAGGCGAGTTTTTAACTAGGAAAATAAAGTTTCAATGAATAGATAAAATTTTATCCAAAAATATTAATTTTCTACCAAAAAGACAAATTTTCAACAAAATACATAAATTTTCAACAACAAAAAAAGTAATAAATTGACAACTAAAACTAGAATAGATAAATTTTCAGTAAAACAAATTAATTTTTAGACAAGATCTTTGAATGAAAAATTTAAATTAATTTTCAAGCAAAAAAGATTCATTTTCAAAGAAATAAAAAAGAGATTTTAATAAAATCGTTAAAACTTTTGAACAAAAATATTAATTTTATACCAAAAAGATGAATTTTTATCCAAGAATATGAATTTTCTACCAAAAAGTCAATTTTTCAACAAAATACATCAATTTTCAACTAAAAAAGATCAATTGACAACTAAAACTAGAATATCTAAATTTTCAGTAAAAAAAATAATTTTCAGACAAGTTCTTCGCAAGAAAAATTTACATGAAATTTAAAGTAAAAAAACATACATTTTCAAAGAAATAAAATAGAGATTTCAAAGAAATCGTTTAAGTTTCAAACCAAGTGATTCATTTTCAATCAACATAATTAATGTTTAATTTAAAAAATTAAATTTTAACCAAATAGTTGAAGATTGAACAAAAAAGATATATTTTTAACCAAAGACATTTTTTTAACAAAATACAGGAACTTTCAACTAAAAAAAAATAAATTGACATTAAAGTTTTAACCAAAAATATTAATTTTCTACCAAAAAGACCAATTTGCAACAAAATACATAAATTTTAAACTGAAAAAGAATAATTCACACCTAAAACTAGAATAGCTACATTTTGAGTAAAAAAAAAACCTTCAGACAAGTTATTCGCAAGCAAAATCTACATGAATTTTTAAGTAAAAAATATAAATTTTCAAAGAAATAAAAAAGTGATTTCAATAAAATAGTTAAAGTTTTTAACCAAGAGATTCCTCTTCAATTAAAATAACGAACATTTAATTTTAAAAAATGAAATTTTAACCAAATAGTTGAAGATTTAACAAAAAAAGATACATTTTTTACCAAAAAGACAAATTTTCAAAAAAATACATCAATTTTCAATTAAGAAAGATAAATCTGTAACTAAAATTAAAAAAGCTAAATTTTCAGTAAACGAACTGATTTTCAGACAAGATCTTTGCATGAAAAATTTACATTAATTTTCAGGTAAAAAAGATAAATTGACAACTAAAACTAGAATATCTAAATTTTCAGTAAAAAAAACTTTCAGACAAGTTCTAGGTAAGAAAAATTTACATGAATTTTCATGTGAAAGACATAAGTTTTCAAAGAAATGAAAATGACATTTTGAAGAAATAGTTAAAGCTTTTAACCAAGATATTCCTTTTCAATTAAAGTAATGAATATTTAATTTAAAAAATCAAATTTTAACCAAATAGTTTAAGATTTTTTACCCAAGAATATTAATTTTGTAGCAAAAAGACAATTTTCAATGAAAGAAATAAAGGTTCAACCAAAAAGATGTATTTTTATCCAAGAATAATAATTTTCTATCAAAAAGATAAATTTTCAACAAGATAAACGAATTTTCAACTAAAAAAGATAAATTGACAACTAAAATCAGAATAGTTAAATTTTCAGTAAAAAAAAAAAAAGAAAAAAACTTCTGTTTCAGTCAAGAAAATTAATTTTTAGACAAGAGAATTAATTTTTAGTCAAGAAAGTTCATTTTTATTCTAGAAAATTAATGTAAAAAAATGAAGTTTCAACAAAACAGTTCAATTTTCAACTAAAAAGAATTATTTTCTACCAAAAAAGTTGAATTTTCAACTAATAAAATTAATTTTTAAAACTAATTGTTGAATTTGAAATAAACCAAATACGTTTCTAACAAAATAGTTCCATTTTTAACTAGGCTGATGAATCTTCACAAAAAAAAAGTATTTAAGCAAATATTTGAATTTTAAACCAAAAAGATTGATTTTCTACAGAAAAAAGATGAATCTGCAACAAAATACATCAATTTTTAAATAAAAAAGTTAAATTGGCAACTAAAAATGGAATGGATGAATTTCCAGCCAAGAAAATTAATTTTCTGACTAGAAAATAATTTGAAAAAAAAACAATTATGAGAAAATAGTTATATTTTTGACCTTAAAGATTAATTTTCCACCAACAAAGTCGAATTTTCAAGCAAAAAAATGAAGTTTTGGGGAGGAAAATTAATTTGCAGTAAAGAAATTTAATTTTTAGTCCAGAAAATAATGGTAAAAAACGAAGTTTCAACAAAATAGTTCAATTTTCAAACAAGAAGAATTATTTTTTACCAAAAAGTTGAATTTTCAACTAAAAAAAAAAACGAATTTTCAACAAAATAGTTAAATTTTCAACAAATATAATAAATATACAGCAGAAAAAAATTAATTTTTAAACAAATAGTTGAATTTGAAACTAAAAAGTTGAATTTCCAACAAAATAGTTCAATTTTCAACTAAGCTGATGAATCTTGAATAAAAAAAAATGAATTTTGAAACCAATAGTTGAGTTTTAAACCAAAAAGATTTTGTGTCTAGAAAAAAGACGAGTTTCCAACAAAATGAATGAATTTTCAATTTAAAAAAATAAATAAATTGACAAGTAAAAATTGAATAGTTAAACTTCTAGTCAAAAAATTTAATTTTCAGTTCAAAAAATTATTTTAAAAAACGAATTATCAAAAAATCAGTTAAATTTTTATCCAAAAAGATTAATTTTCTATCAAGAAAAAACCAAGTTTGAACAAGATACATGAATTTTTAGTCAAATAATTAAATCTTCAACTAAAAAGATTATTTTTTAACCAAAATTGAATGGTTAAATTTTTAATCCAGAAAAACAAAAAAGATACATTTTTATCCAAATAACATAATCTTCTACTAAGAAAAGACAAATTTTCAATAAAATACATGAATTTTCAACTAAAAAGATTATTTTTCAACCAAGATTGAATAGTAAAATTTTGAGTCAAAAAATTAATATTTGTCCAGAAAAATAATTTTTTAAAATGTTTTCATTTTTAACCAAAGAGAGTAAATTTAAACCAAGATCAATTATTTTCTACCAAAAAATTGAATTTTCAACTAAAACTAAAATAGTTAAATTTTAATTAAAGAAAATTAATTTTCAGTTTATTAAAAAATCAAATTAAAAAAATATGTATTTAAATTTTGAATCAAAAGATGAATTTTCAACCAAATATATTAATTTTCTATCAACAACGACGAATTTCTAAGCAACGAAGTAAAGTTTCAACAAAAAAGATGAATTTTTATCCATAAAGATTAATTTTCTGCTAAAAAAATATAATTTTTCAACGAAATAAATGAATTTTCCGTCAAATAGTTGAATTTTCAACTAAGAAAATAATTTTTTAACCAAAATTGGAAAGTTGAATTTTCAGTGAAGAAAATAGTTTTCAATCAAGAAAATAAATTTAAAACGTAGACGTTTTTTTAGTTATTTAATCCATTTTCAACTACAAATGGAGTAGTTAAATTTTAGCAAGGAAAATTAATTTTCAGTCTAGACCATTATTAAAAAAAACGAATTTTCAACAAAAAAAAAAAATAGTCAAATTTTCAATCAAAAAGATAAATTGTCTATCAACAAAGACGAATTTTCAAGCAAAGAAATAAAGTTCCGAGACAAAAAATTAATTTCTATTCAAAATATATTAATTTTCTCCCAAAAATGTGAACAAAATTCATGAATTTCCAACCAAATAATAAAATGTTCAACCACAAATTATGAATTCTCAACTCAAAATTTAAAACTAGACTTTTTTAAAAAAATTTTTAAAATAAAAATTCTTTTTTATCAAACAAGAAGATTTACCTTTTAGTTCCCTTTTTAGTGGAAAAACAAGTAAAAGGGGAAAAACATAATTAAATAGGAATTTTAATCATTCATTTATTTATTTATTCATTCAGAAAAAAACCCTTACGCAAATTCGTGGATGACCTCTTACCACAAGCCTCGGTGCAAATAAAAAAATAGGTGCAGAAGTAAAACAAAAAATGCAAAAATTGTTAAAATTTCGGGAAAATTCGTAAACTAAAATACGAGAAAAATAATCGAAGGTGCAAGAAAATGTAAAAATTACCTGCGTATTTTCTCGCTGCCTTCGCTTTGCTAAGAATAATGCAATTCACAATAAAACTGTTAGTAAAAAGGGATTCAAATCGAGGGGAGATAAAAAAAAACAGAAGATTTTAATTAATATTTAAAGTTTTGCTAAAAATGTGATAGGGGAAACGTTCCTACAGTGAATAATGCAACCCAGAGTGAATAATAATTAATTAAAAATGCTTAAATATGTAAAATTATCAATTAAAAATAATTATAAATTAGAAAACAATACGTTTTTAAAAAAGATAAAAATAAAATTAATGATTATTCAACTCTATGTTGAATTTATCGACTCTAGAAAGACTTTTTATGGCGCGAAGTGTTTAAAACCAGAACCAGGTGCACTACTAATTCGCTCTGGTGAAATTGCCACCCATTTATTTGTAGTCACATGCATTTGGTTCTTTTTACCTTTTGCTTACCTCTTGGAGTTTCTCCAGAGCATGCAGCACACGACTGAGATTACCAGTAGGAGCAGACAGGCTGTTGACATGGACCAAAATGCTATTTGGAGAGGTTGTTTTGGTTCCCACCAATACTGGCGAAACAAGAGAAAATTATTTGTTTATAAATTTATTTATTATTTATACATTCCGGGTTGTCGTTTTAATAAAAGAAAAAATTTCGGGGCAATAACATTTTTAAAATCGAACTCTATTCTAAACATTTTTCCATTTAAAGCAATAAAAAATTAACGACAAATTAAGGCATTCAAAGTGAAAGTCTTGAATTTTAAAATTTAAAAATTGAAGTTTATAAGATTTTTAATTTAATATTTTTGTATTCAAATGCTCGATAATTTACACTTATAAACTGGAAGCTACTTACACTTTTCAACTGGACATTTTTAAATTAAATGAAGATAAACTGCCAAATTACAAATTTTATTCTTTTATAAATTGTGAAATTCAAAGATTCAGATACAGGTTCAAAAGGGTGAATCCACGTTATCATTTTCAAAGCTCTAAATTTGAAAAATCAATCAATGAATTTAAAAATGTTGGAAATTATACAATTTTAAGCAATTTTATATTCTAATTCCAGCTCAGAATTGGTTGAAAATTAAAAATTCCCTGCTTAAATCCGGAATTTTAATTATTTTCGAAAAATTCTTTGTTCAAATTTATTTATTTACATTGTTTCGAAAATACCTGGTTTTATCACAGAATAATAATTTTGTTGGAAAAATTCAATTTTGTATTGAGAATTATTACTAGTCTCCTGGATAAATTCCAGTTCCAACTAAAAATTGGTTAAAAATTCCTTGTTCAAATCCGGAATTTTAATCCTTTTCGAAATTTCTCCTTTTCAACTAAGAATAAAATTTTTTTGTACAATTCCCTGTTCTCTTATTTTCAATTTTTTTTTAATATCACGTTTCAACTTAGAATTGTAATTCATTATATTTAAAAATTCCCTGTTCCAGCTCGGAATTTTTTTAATTTTGAAAACTCCCGGTTCCAATTCATAATTTAAATTCTTTCGAAAATATCTCTTTTCAACCCAGAATTATAATTTTGTTTAAAAAATTCATTTTTCCATTCAGAATTGTTCTTCTCCTAGATAAATTCTAGTTCCAACTCAGAATTGGTTAAAAATTGAAAATTCCTTGTTCAAATCCGGACTTTTAATCCTTTTTGAAAATTTTCCGTTTCAATCAAGAATTAGAATTTTTTGTAAAATCCCCTGTTCCAATTCATATTTTCAATTTTTTCAAAAATATCACATTTCAATTTAGAATCACAATTCATTATATTACAAAATTCCCTGTTCCAGTTCGGAATTTTTTTAAATTTTGAAAATTCCCGGTTCCAATTCATAATTTAAATTCTTTCGAAAATATCTCTTTTCAACCCAGAATTATAATTTTGTTTAAAAAATTCATTTTTCCATTCAGAATTGTTCTTCTCCTAGATAAATTCTAGTTCCAACTCAGAATTGGTTAAAAATTGAAAATTCCTTGTTCAAATCCGGAATTTTTATCCTGTTTGAAAATTTTCCGTTTTAAATAAGAACTAGAATTTTTTGTAACATTCCCTGCTCAAAGAAAAATTATAATTCTTTTGGACAAACACTAGTTTCAACTCAGAATTGGTTAAAAATTTGAAAATTCCCTGCTTCAACTAGGAATTTTTTTAATTTGAAAATTCTTGATTCTAATTCATAATTTAAATTTCCTTGAAAATAAAAATGGTTACAAATTGAAAATTCCTTATCAAGATGGAAGTTGAATCTTTTTCGAAAAATTTCCGTTTCAACTAAGAATTAGAGTTTTTTAATTCCCTGTTCCAATTCATAATTTCAATTCTTTCAAAAATATCACGTTTCTACTTAAAATTATAATTCATTCTATTAAAAAATTCCCTGTTCCAGATCGGAATTTATTTAACTTTTAAAATTTGCTGTTAAAAAAAATTATTTTGGATAAATACCAGCTACAACTCAGAATTATTTAAAATGCAATTCATTCTATTAAAAAATTCCCTGTTCCAACTCGAAATTAATTTAAATTTTTTAATTTCCTGTTGAAAAAAAAAATTCTGTTGGATAAATACCAGTTTCAACTAAGAATTAGGAATTAGAATTTTTTGTAAAATTCCCTGTTCCAATTCATATATTTTTTTAATATGACGTTTCAACTTAAAATTAAAATTCATTCTATTAAAAAATTTCCTGTTCCCGCTTGGAATTTATTTCAATTTCAACATTGCCTCTTCAAAAAACTTTTTAATTCTTTTGGATAAATACCAGTTTCAACTCAGAATTGGTTAGAATTTCGTGCTTCAACACTGAATTAAAATTGTTTGGAAAAATTTCTTCTTCCAATTCAGAATTGTCTTCCTTTTCGAAAATTTCCAGTATTGTGGAATTTTTTTTTTTTAATTTGAAAATTCCCGCTTCCAATTTATAATTTAAAATTTTCTTGAAAATACAAATTGTTACAAATTGAAAATTCCTTGTTCAAATCTGTAATTTTAATAGTTTGTTGAAAATTTTCCGTTTCAATTAAGAATCTGAATTTTTTGTAAAATTCCCTGTTCCAATCCATAATTTCTATTTCTTTCAAAAATATCATGTTTTAACTTAAAATTATAATTCATTTAATTAAAAACTTGCCTGTTCCAGCATGGAATTTATTTAGATTTTAACATTTCCTGTTCAAAAACAAAACAAAACAAATTATTTTGGATAAATACCAGCCTCAACTAAGAAATAGTAATAGCTCGGAATTTTTTTGGATTTGAAAATTCTCAGCTTCAATTCATAATTAAATTTTTTTAATACCTAGGTTCAACACAAAATAATAATTTTGTTTGAAAAATTCAATTTTTCATTAAAAAGACTAACTTTCTACCCAGAAAAGACAAATTTTCAATAAAAGACATGAATATTAAGCAAAATAGTTAAATTTTCAACTTAAAAAGATACATTTTTAACCAAAAATTAAATAATTGAATTTTCAGTCGAGAAAATTATTTTTAGTAAAGAAAATTAATTTTTAGTGAGCAAAATTAATTTTCAGTCAAGAAAGATAATTTTTAGTCTAGAAAATTAATGTTAATAAAACTAAGTTTCAACAAAATAGTTCAATTTTTAGAAAATAAGAATGATTTTTTACTAAAAAGTTGAATTTTTAACTAAAAAAAGATAAATTCTCAACAAAATTGATGAATTTTCAACACAATGGTGAAATTTTCAAAAAATCTAATCAATCTTCAGCCGAAAAAATGAATTTTTAAACAAATAGTTAAATTAGAAACAGAAAAGATGAAATTTCAACAAAATACATACATTTTCAAATAAAAAAATAAAATAAATTAATAAGTAATTAATTTTTTTTAAATACCTGGTTTCAACACAGAATAATAATTATGTCGGATAAATTTAATATTCTAATGAGAATTGCTATTCTTCTGGATAAATTCCAGTTCCAACTATGAATCATTAAAAATTCCCTATAGTTTTCCAACAAAAAAAAACTCTTGAAAACGCTTGGGAACGTTTTTAAATAACCTGAAATATTTTAAATCCTTTAAAATCTTTTCAAATCCTTGGAATTTTTTTTAATTTTTGAAAACATGAAGTTAGTTTGAAAAAAGCCTAAGATATTAAAAATCCTTTGATGGTTTTATCAATTGATCTTCAGGATTAATTTTTAAGAAAACTTTTTAGAATTGAAAAAAAATCAATTAAGTAAAATTGAGTAAATCTAGAAGAATTCCAATAAATAAAAAAATTCTAAAGAATTAAAAAAATTAAGATAGAAATTAAAATAGAAAATACCTCACTTATAGTGAATAAATTCTTTCAAATTCACTCATATATTATAAAATTCCGTGAAATTCTAGGATGATATTATTTGAAATCCTGAAGAATCTATCACAATATATTAAGAGCTTTGAAATTCCTTAAACCCCTTGAAATATTCTGAAAAAGCTTAAATTTCGAAATAAAAAAAATCTTTATCGTAAAACATTTCAAATATTTTGAAATCCCTTCAAAATTAATAAAACTAATAAAAAATTCCTTGGAATCATTTAAAATTGCCTATAATATTTCAAATTAATAGCTTCAAATTAAAATAGTATAAAATATTTAAAATGTTTTGCTCATTTTATTAATTGATCCCTAGGATTAAATAAATAAAAACTGTAAAACATTTTTTTTTAATGAATTAAGTAAAATTGATTACATTTAGAAGAATTTCAGTAAATTTAAAAATTAAAAAGAATTCAGGATAAATTGATAAGAATTCAGGATGAATTCCAAGAAATAATTTTAAAAACATTAAAATTTTTGAAAAATTAGAATTCATTTCATTAAAAAATTCGCTATTCCAGCTCAGAATTTATTTAAATTTTAACATTTCCTGTTAAAAAACACAGTTGTTGGATAAATACCAGTTTCAACTGAAAATTGGTTAAAAATTAAAAATTCCCTGCTTCAACACAGAATTAGAATTTTTTGGAAAAATTTCCTGTTTCAATTCAGAATTTTCTTCCTTTTCGAAAATTTCCAGTACTAGCTCGGAATTTTTTTAAATATGAAAATTCCCGGTTCCAAGTAAAAATTATTATTATTCTGGATAAATTACAGTTCCAACTATAAATTTGTAAAATACTGAAAATTCCCTTTTCAAATTAAAAGTTAAATCATTTTTATTTTAAATAGTTTAAAAATTCTTAAAATACTTCGAAATTTTATTTCAAGATCTTGTAACATCTACAAGTTGTTTCAAATTTTTTCGAATTAAAAAAAATTATTTAAAGTTTTTCACAACTTTTAAATATCTTTTAAAATTATTCGAATTTTAAACAGTTTTTCAAAATAAAAAATTATTTTCCATTTTCCAAGCAATCTGAAAAAATGTTATTATTCTTTTGAATTCTGTTAAAATTTTGAGGAAGCTTCTAAATTTAGTTAAGGTTAGATATTTCTAAGCATTAATTTATTGTTCTTTTTCATAATTAATAAATTCCAAATTGCATGGTAAAATATTTAAGTCTGAAATTATATTTGAAATTTAATAAAAGCCTTTGATTATAAATATATTATTTTGTAGTTACTTTAAAATTAAAAATAGTTTATAAAATTTCAATAGGGCGTTTATATTTATTTAAGACTTTCCAAATAAAACAGTTTAATTTTTAAAATTCCAAATCGTTTTGTAAAATCAATTATTATTTATTTTTTAAATCTTACAGTACCATTAAATCTTAAAAATTATTAATTAATTTATATTCACAGATGATTTTACCAAAAGAGCTGATTTTTGCAAATCGAAAAGACGAATTTTTAACAAAAAAGTTGAATTTTCAACCATGAAATATTATTTTTTTACAAAACAATTGCATTTTAAATAAAAAAAAATTCTGCCAATAGAGATGACGTATTAGACCAAAAAGACGAATTTTTAACCAAAAAGTTTAATTTTCAACCTAGAAAGAAATTTTTTCAGCCAAGAAAGAAAAAACTTTTAACTAAATTATTAAATTTTCAAGCCAAAAAAATTAATTTTTAAACCAAAAGGACGAATTTTCAACAAAAGATTTGAATATTCAATCAAGAATTAAAAAATTCTTGACATTTTAAGCCAAAAAGATAAATTTTTTAAATAAAACGTTGAATTTTCCACCCGTAAACATAAAATATTAAAAAAAAACTTCATAGTCCACCGAAATTTGAAGTTGAATTTTTCGTGTAAAAAATTAATTTTTAACACAAAAAAATCGCATTTCCGTTCTTCACTCAAGAATGAACAAAAATTCAGCCAAATTGTTGAATCTTTAAGCCTAAAGATGAGTTTTCAATCCGTAAATATACATTTTTAATAACAAAATTAATTTTCAACAACAAAATTAATTTTCAATTAAAAAACTTCATTTTTATACAAACACGTAACATCTAAATTTTCAGTATAAAAATTAATTTACGAGAAAAATCGAATTTCCAAAAAAAAAAGTTAAATTTTCAAACAAACAAATGAATTTTTAACTAAAAATGGTTTATTAGTCAAGAACGAAAAAATTTCAACCAAATTGTTTAATTTTAAAGGCAAAACTATGAATTTTGAACAAAAAAACTTTATTTTTTTATACAAAAATGAAATAGTTCAATTAGCAGTTTAAGAAATTAATTTTCAAAAAAATACATAGAATTTCTGACAAAATATTTAAAATTTTAAGAAAAAAGATTAATTTTTAAACTAAAAAGATAATCTTTCAATCCATTCCAACAAAATATAAAGAATTTTAATCAAAAAAATTAATTCTAAAAGCAAAACGACAAATACGTCATTTTTCAAACAAAAATAGAATAAATAAATTTTCAGAGTAAGAAATTAATTCTCAACAATAAAATATAATTTCCGACAAAATATTAAAATATTCAACCGAAAAGATACATTTTTAAACCACAAAAGCGAAATTTCCTAGAGAACATTTAAATTTTCAACCTGACAATATGGGTTTTTTAGAAAAAAAAATTAATTTTTCAACAAAATAATAAAATTTTTCACCAAAAAGAATTAGCTTTCAATCAAATACTTGAATTTTGAACTGAAAAAGATAATTTTCCAACCAAAAATTGAATAGTTTAAATTCTTAGTTTAAAAATTCAAAAAAAAAAAAATTTGCCACAAAAAAATAATAACATTTTCAACTAAAATTATGATCTTCAAATAGTTGAATTTTGAAGCAAAAAGATAAATTTTCCAACAAGAGAATTAACTTTCAAACAAAAATAGTAATTTTTTACAAACAAAAAAATACATTTTTCAACGAAATATATGTATTTTCAATGACAAAGTTTAATCTTTAATTAAGAAAGACAAAATATTCAACCAAAAATTTTAAATTTGAATTAAAAAGGATCCATTTTCAGCCAAAATGGAATAGTTAAATTTTCAGTCAAAAAGATTAATTTTCAACCAAGCTTATACATTTTTAACTCAAATGTTGAATTTTCAACTGGAATAGTTCAAGTTTAAACATAACAAAATTAATTTTCAACCAAAAAGATTAATTTCTACAAAAAAGACGCATATTCAACTAAAAAGATCATTTTACAACCGAAAATTGAATAGTTAAATTTTTAGTTTAAAAATTAATTTTCAACTGGAGAGATGAATTTTCAGCAAAAATGATGGAACATTCAACCGGCATAATTAAATTTTTAGTAGAAAAAATTAATTTCAAATTTAAAAAACGAAATTTCAACAAAAAAAATAATTTTTCAGACAAAATACATATATTTTCTTAAACAAAAAAGACAAATTATTCAAATAGTTAAATTTTGAACTAAAAAAGATAGATTTTCAACCAAACTGATACATGTTTAACCAAAATGATGAATCTTAACTAGCATAATTAAATTTTCAAATGAAAAGATCATTTGCAATCAAGAAGATTAATTTCTATAAATAAATTTGAATTTTCACATTTTTTAACTAAAAATTGAAGTTAAATTTTTAGTTCAAAAATAATTCCAGAAAAAAAAACAACTAATTTCCCACAAAATAGTTATATACAGTAAAATAAAGCTACTTTTACAAATGAAGAAAAATAAAATTAATCACATTCTCGACAAAATTAATTAATTAATTAATTAAGATTTATTTTCTACAAAAAAAGGCCAATTTTTAACCAAATAGTTACATTTTCAATTTAAAAAAAAAGATCAGATATTTAAAAAAATACACAAGTTAAATTTCATGTAAAAAAAATATATCGAACAAACTAGTATAGTTTTCAAACAAAGAAATAAAGTTTCAACTAAAAAGATGAATAATTATTAAAGATTAATCTTTTACCAAAAAAGAAGAATTTTTAACAAATTATATGAATTTGCAACTAAAAAATATAAGATTTTAAACAAAATTAGAAATTTTAAATTTCCACTAAAAAAAAATTCTTAAAAACAAAACAAAAATATTTTTGAACAGAATAGTTGAAATTTTAATCAGACATAAAGTTTTAACCAAAAAGCTGAATTTTTATCCCAGAAGATTAATATTTTAACAAAAAGACGAACTTTTAAAGGAATGGTTCAATTTTCAACTAAAAAAAGATTACTTTTTAACCAAAAGTCGATTAGCTAAATTTGCAATCAAAATAATTAATTTTCAAATAAATAAAAACAAAATTTTAACGAAACAGGGAAATTCTAAAACCAAGAAATTAATTTTCAATTAAAATCATGGATCTTTAACAAAAAAAAATAAAGGCTTATTAACCAATTTGTTGAAAATTTTCAACAAGATACATAAACGTTTAGCTAAAAAAAAAATTAACAACCAAAAATGGAACAGTTAAATTTTCATGGTTATATTCAAAAAAGCAAATGTAAAAAAAAATATTTTGAAATTAAAAAAGAAATTTAATTTCTTTAAAATGTTTTAGTGGAGTCAGAAGATTTTAAATTCAGTGTTTTAGGTAGCAAATAAGAACAAAAAAATGGTAAAATATGAAAAAAATTTCTCCTAAATACAGGAAATCCTTTTTTCGAAACAAAACAAAAAAATTTGTTGAAATCGGGTAGATTATTTAATGTTATTTAATTAAATATTGCAATTTAAAAATAAAATTAATCACACTCTCGAGAAAATTTCTTGAGATTTCCAGATTTTTCTGCAAAATTAAAAATTCACATTAATTAAAAAAATGTAAATAATTACCTCTGTGACGGGGGGATAAGTCGGCACTATTCTTCCAATTACAGTTGGAAGGTACATCGACCAAAAAGCGCTTTCGGTTTGTCGATAATTAAGAAGAATGGAACTGTTGAAGGTTGTATTAATGTTCAGATAAGTTAACCACCCTTGCTTAGCTTCTTCAAAATGAAGTCCCAAAATTTGTGAAGGCGTCGGGTTTCTAAAAATACAGGGAAAAAAACAAAAAAAAATATTTTCAAACTCAACCATTTCTCCCTTAAGAATTTTTACTCACCCATAAGTGGCAAAATTTGCGTAGGCTTTCATAAATAAGTGACTCATATTTCGGTCGTTGTCGGTCCACATGTCTCTCTTCAGTTTCAGATTCTGCGGGAAAAATTCTACAAGCGGATATTTTTTTTTATTTAACTGCAAACTTTTTTTCAAAATTTAAACTTTTAGTCTTTTATGTCGAAAATTAGAAGACAAAATTAAAAATGATGAAAATACATTAAGTTTCAACGAAATAGTTGAATTTTCAGTTTGAAAAAATATTAAACAAAAAAATTTCTTCAAAATAATTAAATTTTCCAGCAAAGACAAGAAGTTTTAGTCAAAGAGATGAATTTTCAATCAAATAGTTTAATTTACAACTAAAAAAGATCAGATTTTAATCAACATTGGAATTTTCAAATTTTCAATCCAAAAAATGTTTCTAAAAAAAAAAGTACCAAAAATTTCTCCAACAAAATAGTTGAAATTTTAAGAAAAGAAACAAAGTTTCATCGAAAAGGATGAATTTTTATCTCAGAAGAATTATTTTTTACCAAAAAGGACAAATTTTCAACTGAATAGTTAAATTGAAAATTTAACTGTTCCGTTGAAAAACAACAAAAAAATTAGTTTTGAACCAAAAATGGATTAGCTAAATTTTCACTTAACATGCTTTATTTTCTAATAAGATATATTCTAATAAGAGAAGTTGTTGACCAAAAATAGAACAGTTAAATTTTCAGAAAAAAAAATCATTCTTAAACTAAAAGAAGGCAAATTTTTAAAAAAGTACATGAATTTTCTATAAAATATTTGTTTTTGCAACTCAAACAAATTTAAATTAAAAAAATAAAATCTTAAACAAAAAATTAAAAAAGATAATTTTTTACCCCAGAAGATTAATTTTTTTACCAAAAAGACGGATTTTCAAAAGAAATAGTTGAAATTTCATCTAAAAAAATATAGTTTTTAACCAAAAATGCATTAGCTAAATTTTTAATAAAAAAAATTAACTTTTAAATAAAAAAAAAACAGAGAAATTTTAACAAAATAGTGCAATTTTCCTACCAAAGAATAGTTAAATTTTCAAGCAAAGAACATAATTTTCTACCAAAAATATTAACTTTTATCCAGGAAGATTAATTTTCTACCAAAAAAAATTGATTTTATCCCAAATAGTTAAGTTATCAGAAAAAAAATTTTTTAACCAAAAAAATGTCAACCAAATAGTTTCATTTTCAAGCAAAGAAAAGAAGTTTCAGCCAAAAAAAAAATTGATCAAAGTATACAAATTTTCAGTCAGTTAATTTTTTAACTAAACAATATAAGATTTTAATCAAAATTGGAATGTTTGAATTTTCAATTTAAAAAAAATTATTTAGAAGAAATCTCAACAAGATGGTTAAATTTTCAAGCAAAAAAAAAAAAAAAAAAATTTTAGCCAAAAATGTGAATTTTTATCCAAGAAGAGTAATTTCCTAAAAAAAAATCAAGAATTTCAAGCCAAATAGTTCAATTTTCAAATAAAAAAATATTAGTTTTTAAGAAAAAAAAAAGTTTCAACCAAAAAGATGGATTTTTATCTAAGAAAATTAATTTTCTACGGAAAAAGTGAATTTTCAACCAAATACTTAAATTTGCAACTAAATTTAACAACAACAAAAAAGTTTCAACGAAAAAGATGATTTTTTCTCAGAAAATTAATTTTTACCAGAAAGGGCAAATTTTCAACGTGAAATTTTTAACAAAAAATGGATCAACTAAATTTTCAGTTAACATTTATAATTTTCCAATAAAAAAAACAACGAAATTTTAAAGAAAATAGTGAAATTTTCAAACAAAGAAATTTATTTTCGATTAAAATGATAACCAACCAATAAATAAATAAATAACCAATTGTTTAACAACCAAACAAAATATTTATCAACTAAATAGTTGAATTTTAAACTAAAAAATATTAGCCTTTAACAAAAAAGGAATAGTTGAATTTTCCGTTGGAAAAAATTATAAACCAAAAAAATGTCCCATTTTAAAATTAAAAAGAAGATCAGTTTTTGACCAAAAATAAAGTAGTTAAATTTTCAGTAAAAAAATTATTCTCAAACAAAATTTTTGTTTCAACAACCTAGTTTAATTTTCAAGCAAAGAAATATAGTTTGAACCAAAAAGATTAATTTTTATCCAAGAAGATTAATTTTTTACCCTAAAAAAAGACGAATTTTAAACCAAATAGTTAAATTTTTTCACTAAAAAGGATCATTTTTTGACCAAAAATAGAATAGTTAAATTTTCAGGTAAAAAAATAATTTGTATCAAAATGAAAATGTTAAAGTATATAATTTTTCAGCCAAATAGTGGAATTTTCAACTAAGAAATATGAGATCTTAACCAAAATTGGAATAATCACATTTTCAATTAAAAAAATAATTTAAAAAAAAGGATGAAAATTTATCCCATGAGATTAATTTTTTACCACAAAAGACAAATTGCAACGGAATAATTAAATTTTTAATTAAAAAAAAAAGAAGATTTTTTAACCAAAAATGGATTAGCTACATTTTCAGTTAAAATAATTAACTTCCAAATTAAAAAACAACGAAATTTGAAGAAAATCTCAAACAAAATTTTCAACAAAACAGTTAGATAGTTAAATTTTCAAAAAAAAAAAGATTTGTTTTTAAAAATATTAATTTTTATCCCAGAAGATTTATTTTCAACAAAAAAGGTTCATTTTTAACCAAATAGTTACATTTTCAATTTAAAAAAAAGATCAGATATTTACAAAAAATAGACAAGTTAAATTTCATGTGAAAAAAAATGGATTCAACAAACTAGTTTAACTTTCAAACAAAGAAATAAAGTTTCAACGAAAAAGATGAATAATTATTAAAAATTAATTTTTTACTGAAAAAGAAGAATTTTTAACAAAGTATATGAATTTGCAACTAAAAAAAATAAGATTTAAAAAAAAATCGGAAATTTTTAATTTCCAATAAAAAAATCATTCTTAAAAAAAGAATAATAATTTTGAACATAATAGTTTAAATTTTAATCAAGGACATAAAGTTTTAACCAAAAAGCTGATTTTTCATCCCAGAAGATTAATTTTCAAATAAAAAAAACACATAATTTTAATGAAACAGGGAAATTCTAAAACCAAGAAATTAATTTTCAATTAAAATCATGCATTTTTAACCAAAAAAAAAATTAAAAGCTTATTAACCAAATTGTTGAAAATTTTCAACAAGATACATGAACGTTTAGCGAAAAAAAGATAAAATAACAACCAAAAATGGAAGTTAAATTTTCATGGTGAGAATAAATTTGCAGTCTAGAAAATCAATTTAAAAAAACGAATTTTCCAGAAAATAGGTCAATTTTCAACCACTAGTTAAATCTTCAGTCTAGAAAATTATATTCAAAAAAGCAAATGTAAAACAAAAATAGTATGAAATTAAAAAAAAAATTTAATTTCTTTAAAATGTTTTAGTGGAGTCAGAAGATTTTAAATTCAGTGCTTTTAGGTAGCAAATAAGAACAAAAAATGGTAAAATATGAAAAAAATTTCTCCTAAATACAGGAAATCCTTTTTTCGAAAAAAAAAATTTCTTCAAATCTGGTAGATTAACATTCATTTTCAAAAAGTTGAAAAATGTTTTAATTGAAACTTATTTAGTTCAAATCAAAGTAACACGCCATCATTTTATATTTTGAAATGAAATTTACTATTTTTAATGATTTTTAAACTGCAATTACCCAGTACAAAAATTTAAAAAAAAAATTGTAATCTTACTTCCGGCAGCACTCAAATTTTGAAATATGTTTGAAGAAAAAAACTGTCAATAAAAGGAAAAAATTATTGTGGTACTGTTTTTGAAAATCGAATTTTTAAATGCCAACATACTGTAAAAAAAAAATTCTAAATTACTTACCAACATCCATGAAAGGCGCTCCTGTCAATAAAAGATATTCAATATCGTGTGGAACTCGCTGCCAATGAGCCAAATCCAGAGACTCGATTGTCGTATTCATCACGTACAAATATACAGGAACCTTTTGTTCCACAAGTAATTTTGCTATTTTGTCATATGGTGCCACGTAGTGGAAATCAGACAAAAGCTGCAAACAAAATATTGCAACATAGATTAAATTAAATTCTTTTTTATTAAAAAAAAAAAGATATCAATTACAAAAAGGCGGATTTTCCACAAAATTGTTCAATTTTCTACCAAAAAAGACGAATTTTCAAGAAAATAGTTAAATTCATACTAAATAGTCCAATTTCAAACTAAATAATTAAATTAGCAACTAAAAAAGATGAATTTCCCCAAATAATTAAGTTGTATTTTCAGCAAAAAAAATTAATTTTCAAGAAAATAGTTAAATTTTCAACCAGAAAGATTTAAAAAAAACAATAATTTTCGATAAAATACAGAAATTAAAAAAAAAAAAAATTTGAATCTTTAACCAAAATGGTGTATCGTCGACGGCAAAAATTAATTTGTAAATAAAAAGATTAATTTCCAATTAAAAAAAAAAAGGATTTTGAATTAACTGGTTAAGTATTCAATTTAAGACAAATTTTTAACCGTAAAAATGAACTTTTAAACAAAACAAAATTAATTTTCTATGACAACGGCCAATTTTTTATTGAGCAAATTAATTTTCAATTAAAAACGATAAAGTTATAAGAAAAGTCATTTTCAGCCAAAAAGCGAATTTTCAAAAAAAGAGTTCAATTTTGTAACTGAAAAAATTAAATTTAATTTCGAAACTTAATTATCCACCAAATACTTGAACGTTATACCGAAATAGTTGATTTTTTAAATAAAATAGATTATTTTTAGATGGTAAAAACAGTTGAATTTAACCAAAAAAAGAATAATGTTAACAAAATACATGAATTTAAAATAAAATAGTTAAATTTAGAACTGCAAAAGATCAATTTTCACGAAATACATAATTAAATTAAGTTTTCAATGTTAAAAAAGAATTTTCAAGAAAAGAGTAAACTTTCTAACAGAAAAAATGAATTTACAATTAAAATGATAAATTATAACAATTAAAAAATAATTTTTAACCAAAAAGTAGTTTAATCAACAAAAAAGATTAATTTTCTGCCAAGAAAGACCAATTTTCAACAAAATACTTGAATTTTGAACCAAATAGTTGAATTTTGAATAAAGAAATAAGAAGTTATTAACCAATAATAGAATGTTAAATTTTTAACAACAACAAAAAACTATATTTCAACAAAAAAAGTTACATTTTCAAGCTGCGAAATGAATTTTCCACACAAAAAAAATTTCACCAAATAATTAAATAAAACTCTCAGTTAATAAAAATTAATTTGTAAGAAAATAGTCAAATTTGCAACCAAATGAATGAAATAATTCTAAAAATCATGAATCTTAACAAAAAAAAGAAAAAAATTTTTAACCAAATATTTAATTTTTCAACTAAAAAAGATAAATTTTCACCAAAAAATAAAGTTAAAATCTCAGTTCAAAAAAAATTCATTCTCACAAGAAACAACAAATTTTCAGCAAAATGGTTAAACTTTCAACCAAAGAAATTAATTTTTAACTACAATGATGAATCTTCAACAATAAAAATTAATTTTTAACCAAATAGTTGTATTTTTACCAGAAATAAATGATAAATCAAAACATTTATTTGGAACTAAATAATTTATTTTCCAACAGAAAATATGAGTTTTCAATAAAAATTATTAATTTTCTATCAGAAATGATTAACTGTCAACAAAATAAATGAAATTTCAACAAGAAAAAAAAAATTCAACAAATAATTAAATAAAATTTTCAGTAAAAAAGAATTTTTAACCAAATATTTAATTTCTCAACCAAAATGATGAATTTTTAATCAAGCAGATTAATTTTCTACAAAAAAACGACTTTTCACCAAAAAATTAAGTTTAATTCTCAGTTAAAAAAAAATTAATTTGCACAAAAAACAAGAAATTTTCAGCAAAGTAGTTAAATTTTCAACCTAACAAACGAATTTTTAATTAAAATAATCCATTATTAACCAAAAAAATTCATTTAGGACCAGATTATTTATTTATTAACAACAACAAAAATTTTTAAGTATAAAAAAGTCCATTTTCAACCAAATCTATTAAATTTTAACAACAAAAAAAAGATATTTTAACCAAAATAGCTCAATTTTCAACCAAAATGATTAATTTTCAACAAAATAAATGAAATTTCAACAATAAAAAAAAGGAATTTTCAACAAAAGGAATGATTTTTTAAACCAAAATGATCAATCTTGCTCAAAATGCTCAAAATTAATTTAAACCAAAAACTGGAATTTTTGACTGAAAAGATCATATTTTCAATAACAAAAAAAAAAAGAATTTTCGACCGAATGCTTATATATTCAACTAAAAAAGATAAAGATTTCAACTGAATACGGAATAGTTAAATTTTCAATAAGAAAAACATACAAATTTTCAACAAAATAGTTAAAGAAAGAAATTAATTTTTAACTAAAATTATAAATTTTGCTCAAAATTAATTTTTAATCCAAAAGTTGAAATTTTAACTAAAAAGATGAATTTCCAATAACAAAAAAAAACTATTTTTTAACCAGATTCTTACATATTCAACTAAAAAAAGACAAAATTTTCAATTAAATACTGAACAGTTAAATTGTCAGTGACAAAAAAAAACACGAATTTTCAACAAAATAGTTAAATTTTTAACCAAAGAAATGAATTATTGACTAAAATGATGAACTTTCCTCAAAATGCTATAAATTAATTTTTGACCCGAAATTTTAACTAAAAAGATGAATTTTCAATAACAAAAAAAATAATAATTTTTAAACAAATATTTATATATTCAACTAAAAAAGATAAAGATGTCGTGCTTTTAAAAGATATGAATTTTCAACAAAATAGTTCAATTTTTAACCAAAGAAATGAATTATTAACTAAAATGATGAACTTTTCTGAAAATGCTCTAAATATAGAATTCGCTATAAATACTAAATCAGTCCGTTACAAATGTTAATCCAAATAGTTACATTTTACAATAGAAAAAAGTGAATTTGTTGACCAAAAATAGAACAGTTACATTTTCATTTAAAAAAAATCATTCTTAAACCAAAAAAAGGCAAATTTTTAACAAAGTACATGAATTTTCCATCAAATATTTGTTTTTGTAACTAAAAAACAAAGGATTTTAACGAAAATTGGAATTGTTAAAATTTATAATTTAAAAATAATCCTCAAACAAAAAAATTAAAAAAGATACATTTTTACCCCAGAATATTAATTTTTTACCAAAAAGACGGATTTTCAAAAGAAATAGTTGAAATTTCAACTAAAAAAATAAGTTTTTAACCAAAAATGCATTAGCTAAATTTTTAGTGAAAGTAATTAACTTTCAAATAAAAAAAAAACAAACAAATTTTAAAAAGATAGTGCAATTTTTAAAACAAGAAATTAATTTTTAATTAAAATTGTCAATCTAAAAAAATGTATTAATTAAATAGTTGAGTTTTAAGTTAAAAAAGATAAGCTATAAGATCAGTAATATAAACCAAAAATAAAATGGTTAAATTTACAGTTAAAAAAAATTATCAATCAAAAAACAACTACAGAAAAAAAGTTAAATTTGTAAGCAAAGAAAAGAATTTTCTACAAAAAAAAATTTAAACCAAATAGTTGGATTTTCAGGTAATAAAAATAATTTTTAACCAAATAGTTTCATTTTCAAGAAAAGAAAAGAAGTTTCAGCCAAAAAAATAAATTTTTATCGAAGTATACATATTTTCAGTCAAATAGTTGATTATTTAACTAAAAAAAAAAGATTTTAATCAAAATTTGAATGGCTGAATTTTCAGTTTAAAAAATTATTTTTAATAAATGTCAACAAGATAGTTAAATTTTCAAGCAAAAAAAAAGAAGTTTCAGCAAAAATATGAATTTTTTATCCAAGAAGATTAATTTTTTTATAAAAAAGACTAATTTTCCCCGGAATAGTTAAATTTTCAACTAAAAATATGAGTTTTTAACCAAAAATGGGTTAGCTAAATTTTATATTAAAATAATTAAATTTCAAATAAAAAAACAACAAAATTTTTAAAGAATAGTGAAATTTTGAAACCAACAAATAAATTTTTTGATTAAAATTAAGAATCTTTAACAAAAACAAAAATATTTATTAACCAAATAAATTAATTTGAGATGAAAAAAGATCAGCTTTTAACCAAAAATGGAATGGTTCAATTTTCAGTTAATAACAATTATCAACCAAAAAAAGTTTGGTCAAAAAAGTTACATTTTTAAGCAACAAACAAACAAAATATTTATGAACTAAATAGTTGAATTTTAAACTAAAAAATATCAGTCTTTAACAAAAATTTCAAGCAAAAAAAAAGAACTTTTAGCCAAAAAGATTCATTTTCATCCAAAAAGATTAATTTTCTACCAAAAAAAAAACAAATTTTAATCAAAAATAGTCACATTTTTGAATAAAAAAAGATAAGTTTTTCACCAAAAAAAAATAGTTAAATTTTCAGTAAAAAAAATTATCCTTAAACCAACATTTTTTTTCAATAACCTAGTTTAATTTTCAAGCAACGAAATTTAGTTTCAACCAGGAAGATTAATTTTTTACAAAAGAAAAAGACGAATTTTAAGCCATATAGTTAAATTTTTTAACTAAAAAGGATAAGTTTTTGACCAAAAATAGAATAGTTCAATTTTCAGGTAAAAAAACCATTTCTATCAAAAAGAAAATGTTAATCAAGTATATACATTTTCAGCCAAATAGTTGAATTTTTAAATAAAAAATATCAAATTTTTAATTTAAAAAATATTTTCTAAAAAAGATGAAAATTTATCCCAGGAGATTAATTTTTTACTACAAAAGACAAATTGGCAACGGAATAGGTAAATTTTTGACTGAAAAGAAAAAATTTTTTAACCAAAAAATGGAATGGTTAAATTTTCAGTTAAAAAATTCACTTACCAATTTTTCGACCAATTTTTTCACCAAATTTTTTCCACAAAAAAGGCGAATTTTTAACCAAACAGTTTACTTTTCAACTAAAAAATGAGATTTTAACCAAAATTAGAATTGTTAAATTTTCATTAAAAAAACATAATTCTTAAACAAAAAAGAAAACTTTCAACAAAATATTTAAAATTTTAACAAAAGAAAAAAAAAAGATTCAACGACAAAAATAAATTTTTATCTCAGAAGATTAATTTTTTACCAGAAAGGGCAAATTTTCAACTGGCAATTTTTAACAAAAAATGGATCAACTAAATTTCCAGTTAACATGTATAATTTTCAAATAAAAAAACTACGAAATTTTCAAACCAAGATATTAATTTTCGATAGAAATATGAATTAAATAGTTGAATTTTAAACTAAAAAAAAAAATATATCAGCCTTTAACAAAAATTGAATGGTTGAATTTTCCGTTGAAAAAAATTATAAACCAAAAAAAATGTCACATTTTCAAATAAAATAAAAAGATAAGTTTTTGACCAAAAATAAAATAGTTAAATTTTCAGTAAAAAAAATTATTCTTAAACAAAAAATTTTTTTCAAACACCTAGTTTAAATATTAAGCAAAGAAATATAGCCTCAACCAAGAAGATTAATTTTTATCCAAGAAGATTAATTTTTTACAAAAAAAAAAGAAGAATTTTAAACCAAATAGTCAAATTTTAAAAATAAAAATGATAAGTTTTTGACCAAAAATAAAATAGTTATATTTTCAGTACAAAAAATTATTCTTAAACAAAAATTTTTCTTTAACAACCTAGTTTAATTTTCAAGCAAAGAAATATAGTTTAAACCAACAAGATTAATTTTTTACAAAAAAAAGACGAATTTTAAACCAAATAGTCAAATTTTTAAAATAAAAATGATAAGTTTTTGACCAAAAATAAAATAGTTATATTTTCAGTAAAAAAAATTATTCTTAAACAAAAAATTTTTTTTAACAACCTAGTTTAATTTTCAAGCAAAGAAATATAGTTTCAACAAAGAAGATTAACTTTTACAAAAAAAAATACGAATTTTAAAACAAATAGTCCAATTTTTTAAATAAAAAGGATAAGCTTTTGACTGAAAATAGAATAGTTAAATTTTCAGGTAAAAAATAACTTGTATCAAAAGGAAAATATTAATTAAATTATATAAATTTTCAGCCAAATAGTTGAATTTTCAACTAAAAAATATTAAATTTTAATCAAAATTGGAATAGTAAAATTTTCAATTACAAAAATAATTAAAAAAAGGAAGATGAAAATTTATCCCATGAGATTAATTTTTTACTACAAAAGACAAATTTGCAACGGAGTAATTAAATTTTTAATAAAAAAAAATATATATACTTTTCAACTAAAAATGGATCAGCTACATTTTCACTTGAAATAATTAACTTTCAAATTAGAAAAAAACGAAATTTGAACAAAATAGTGAAATTTTTAAACAAATAAATCAATTTTCAATTAAAATGATGAATCTTTAACAAATAAAATATTTATTTACCAAATAGTTGAATTATACACTAAAAAAGATAGGCCTTAAAAAAATGGAATGGTTAAATTTTCAGTTAAAAAAATTATCAACCAAAAAGATGAATTTTTATGCAAGCACATTAATCTGCTATTAAAAAAAGGCAACCCTAATTTACAAACTAAATAATAATAGTTTAAAATAAAGGACTCAGTAATCGTAAAGCAATTCTCTTTGATAAACTAAAATGGCGCAAATAAACAAATTTCATCGTTAAATGCTACTGTTAACATATTTTTAAACAAAATATAAAAATAATGAGCAAGTTTCGCGATTACTGGGTCCGTCACGATTAGCCCAGATAATTTGAGACAGACCCCTCACTTTCTTACGAAATCCCTGGCACTTACGTTAATATATTGGTCCCTAATGTGAGTAACATTATTCGGGTCAGGCCAGTACGTGTACATGTATTTAATGGCTTCGTAAACGCCCAAAGGGTTCAGCGTATAATTATACTGTAAAACGAGTTCCCAGACTTTTTGCTCGAACATTTCGGGAGTTATTACGTAATTATTCCTCGCTAAAGTGGCGTTGTTTACTGAAATCAGATGCTTTATAGTAGTCTTCTTTCGTCTCGACATTTTCTCGAAATCGAGTCCATTTCAAATCAGGCTTTCAGTTTATTTCTCGACAAAAATTTAAAAAAAATTCTTATAAACAAATTTAAATGAAAAACAAATTAAATTACAAAAATGTCGCAGAATATCTTAGAATATCAATTTTTTAACAAAAGACATGAATTTTCAAAAAGAAAAACATTGTTTTAACAAAATATTTGAATTTTTAACACAAAAGATGAATTTGAAAATAAAAATATTAAGAAATCAAACAAAAAAATTAGTTTTAAAACAAGAATGTATTTTTTTAATGATTTAACAAAATAGTTCAATTTTCATCTAAAAAGGCGAATTTTAAAAGAAAATGATTCATTTTTAAACGAGAATTTAATTTTCCATTAAAAAATACAATTTTTTCACAAAATACATGAACTTTCAAAAAGAAAAAGATTGTTTTAACCAAATAGGTGAATTTCCAACCAAAAAGATGAATTTTAAAACAAGAATATTAATTTTCAAAAATAAAAACATTTTTTTAAACCAAATAGTTGAACTTTCTACCAAAAAGATGAATTTAAAAATAAAAATATTAAGTATCAAACAAAAAATTAATTTTAAGACAAGAATGTATTTTTAACAAAATACATGAACTTTCAAAAAGAAAAACATTGTTTTAACCAAATAGTTGAATTTTCAATCAAAAAGATAAATTTTAAAACAAAAATATTTATTTAAAAAAAAACCTTTTTTAGCCAAATAGATGAATTTTGAACAAAAACGATGAATTTTAAATTAAAAATATTAATTTTGAAAAAAAAAATTAGTTTTCCATTTAAAGGTAAGTTTTTAACAAAATACATGAATTTTCAAAAAGAAAAACATTGTTTTAACAAAATAGTTGAATTTTCAATGCAAAAGATGAATTTAAAAATAAAAATATTAAGCATCAAATAAAAAAATTAATTTTAAAAAGAAGAATGTATCTTTTTAAATGTCCTAACAAAACAGCTGAATTTTCATCTAAAAAGACGAATTTTAAAAGAAAATGATTAATTTTCAAACAAGAATTTAATTTTCCATTAAAAAATACAATTTTTTCACAAAATACATGAACTTTCAAAAAGAAAAAGATTGTTTTAACCAAATAGGTGAATTTCCAACCAAA